>NC_064630.1:375313630-375613630 GCF_023864275.1 Schistocerca cancellata | reverse complement strand
AGTATGAACCTAAGGAATCTTTTTCGTGAAATGAGAGAAAAATAGCTCCGCCTTGTGAATACGCGGGGATGATGGACTGTGCAGCGAGACAGTTTGACCAGCGATTGAGGAAGGTGAAAAGGAGTTACGTCCTCGCGCTCACGTGGTCGTAGCCAGGTGCCTTCGTATCTGCGGGGGCCCGAGCGGTCGTTCCCACCTGTCAGCAACCGCCAAGGCCGGCCGCAGCCTCCCACTGCATGTAAGCGCCGCATCCTGCTGCTGGCTGTCGAGAACGAAACGCTCATCAACGCTACCAAGATTCATCTCGACCCCCGCATTAGTCGCTTTAGGTTAGCACAATGGTGACATGAACTATTGACAATTGGAATTTCAACACTCATAAAACTGGGATGCAACAAACGTCAAATTGGCATGAAGTGTGCATTGTATGTCCCCTCGCCACATGAGACTACGTAATGCACCCAGATACATTTCGAACATGATCATTTTGGTGGTTTGGTTACGGTGTGGGGATGCATAACGTTACTCGGGCCTACTCACTTGTAAATCTTCGAACACGGTACGCTCTCCAGTCGTTATTGTGCAATTATGCTGCTTCCCATTTACGTCTTTTCAGGGGTGTGTTCGGCTATGGAGCTGGTGAAGCTCTTGGAACAAAAGGATATCGGGCGATCGGACTGGCCTGCCCGTTCACCCGTCTTGAACTCCATAGAGTACATTGGGGACAGCGTATTGCAGCACGTCCACATCCACCAAAGACCGTATACCGCGCTGGTGAAGGAATGGAACTGTCTTCAATAAGAACTTCTTACCTACCTTATGGCCAGCATGGGACCGCGTTTCAAAGCAAGCATTGCCGTCCGTCGTGATAACACGCCGTATTAAGAGCCATGTCCTGCATTTTTTAATGTCCAGGGCACCATCATAAACCGCAGTGACTTCAGTGTATTTATTATCTTTCAATATAATTGTCTTTCTGCTCGTCTCATTGCGCATTTCTCTCAGCTGCTTTGTGCACTATACAGGCTGATTCTTATTAGCGTTTAAAAAATCCCGAAGCGCCGTAGCAAACGCTGAGACAAGTAAATTAATATAAAGACACATAGGGCTGCAAATGTAGGAAAGTACACTAAAAGTGGATAAAAAAATGTTGAACATGTTACGTCACTAGATGCAATCAAGCAAAAGCGGTTCTCATTTTGAGTTTCTTTCCTTTTGTCCCTTTTTTTCATACTTTATTTAGTAAAGAAGACATAGACATTTACTGGTAACGAGGCAGTTTGGAAGGTTATATTCATTTACTTGTGATACATCAGGTAGGTTTTTGTTGTACTGCAGTTTGCAATAAACAAACGGAGACCATGAGACCGGCAAATAAAATAATAAATGTTACCTCAATGTACACACACAATTACCTAACTGCTGCCTGCGAGACGCAAGACTCGAACCCTGAGACCCACTCGCTGAAGTCGCACACGTAGGCCGGTGCCACACCGGCGTTGAGTACTTGACTTGGTTCAGGATGATCAGGTGTAACAGATAGGCTCTACCGCTGCACGTGCGGCGAGGTTCCCCTAATGGTGACGTCACATGTTTAACATTCATAATCCGTTTTTGGGGTAGTTCTCAACATCTGCGGCCCCATGTGCCTTGTGTTAAATTACTTACCTCAGCGTCATCTACGTCGTTTCGGGGGTTTTTTAAACCTTAATAAGAATCAGGATGTCAAATTAAACACTTTTCAGCCGTCTAGTTTCCAAACTATTTGTATTTAGCTACCAGTTTCAGCGTTTTACTACGCAATCTTCAGGCCCCTGACCGCCGTGGAGTAAGATGCTACTTCGGTTCTGATTAAAACGGGGGCCATAAACACCAGCTGAAACTGGTAGCCAAATAAAACAAGTTTGGAAACTAGATGGCTGAAAAATGTTTGATTTTACATCCCATATGGAACAGCCGAATTCCGCAACCGTCTCTAAAAAGATGGACATACAGAGACTTAATAAAAATCATCGTGTAGTGTAGAGTTCTGTGTATGGTCCAAGTGTCATCGAGCTGTGTTGCTTGGTAGTGACAGATGATGCGAAGGTACTTTCCTCATTAAGTTTTGCACGCCAGTGTATAAATCTTACGAGCAGATAGGAATTGCCTGAAATGTAAATACATTCAGTGGATTGATTGGCAGCATTCTTCCACACTAACGATTTTATCTAGTCTCGTTTGTATTTGGCCATATAATCTCATAAATTAGCCCTAAAGTATAAATTCGTGATTACAATGTGCTTAGGTACTTCTCAACACAAAACAGCGTCTCGTACTAGTATCACAACTATAATTAGACCTGTTGTGTTACTTGTCCCCGTTGGAAGTATATCGGAATGCATCCGTAGCACCAACAGTTATTCACCGTTGCTAGTACTAATAAATAAACACGTAAGAACAATGCAAATTTATGTTTAATATAGTAAGAAAGTTTTTGTTTTTGAGTAAAATGTTAACATACAGACTGACAGCCTGGTTTGCTGGAAGTAAAGCAGTGATAACGGGTGGTAATTCTGATAGCTCCGTCGGTAAAGAACTTATACATGATAGACGAATGTCTCGGATTCGAGTCCCGATACTGCACACAATTTTTAATCTTCCTATAAGTTTCAAATCTGCGTGCATTCCGCCCCACAATGATAATTCATTCTGGAATCTGGTTTGATGTTCGTGACATGTACAGTACACTATCCCAACGCCATATCCTGTTGTTTCAAAAGAAAGTGCACAGAAGAGTGATAAGTGCTTTGACAACTCCCTGAAGCCAAAGACTTCACCATTCTGATTCGGATATAACTTGTGATATCAATGCAACAGCTTATTGTCTTAGCGCGCTATATTGCAGTAGCCTTTTTCTAGTAAATAAATGAGGGATGAGGCTCTTGATGCATCATAGCCAGCTGCTTTATTGGAGAGAAGTAATTGTGTAGGTGGCATACTAACCCAACAGAGCCCCTCCTGCCAGGAATGTTGTTTTGCCCCAGCTGTGTTGGTTTGTGTGTGTATGTGGGGAGGGGGAGAGGATCAGCAGCCTAGCTCACTCATGATTCCTTGAGGCCGCTCTGCCGGCGTTTTTTGTGGCGCTGGTAATGTTTCCCTGCGAGAGGACGAAAAAACGTTGCGCTCATGCGGCTAGTTCAGTAAAGCTTTTTTAGGTCGTCGCGTGCCATTACAACAGCTTACTCATCATTATTTTGAATGTCGGTATCAGTACGCTAGTAAAAGTAGTCATAGTACATGGATATAAAGGGCTGACACAATACAACAGCAGCTGCTAGAATATCAACTGTTGCTATGTAATTTATTAGTCACAGGTTTTATGTAAAATAGATGATCACAAATTTCAAACGGATCGTCTTCTGATCTTGGTAGCTTGACAACAGCATAACACGTCAACTACGTCGCCGTGTTACAATGTAACGCAGCATAAAAGTCAAGAAGATCGCGCATAACGTCAGAAGCAGGTTACCTATAACAATGATAAATTAAACTGTTAGAAACATCAGTAGGCAGACACCATAGCATGTTGTTTGGCATTTCTGTACTCTATCGGTCTTTCCTGTTCACAATTTTTAAAAAATGCGTTGGAACTCTATAGCAGAAGGGGGTGAAAAATGGTTTCGACACTGTGCAAGTAGGCAACACGAAAGATTGAGGAGTGAAGTGGAGTCCTTCCTCCCCCCTCTCCCCTCCCCCTCGCATAATTTCTACCGTCGGCCGTCTGTGGTGATTGGTATTGGCCGTCAGAAACATAATTATTGCCCTGTTACTAGACTTCATTGTCAGCCGTGACGTATCTGCATTCGATTAATGTATGCATAAAAGGGCGGGCACTTCATGGTTTACAGTGACTAATATGAACAGTTTATTCGTAGTAATAACTGTGTAAGTAACAAAATTAGGGTTTTTTGACATACACGTTTCCTGTTATTTACTCAAGAGTGGGCAGAATGTCGCTTTACACCTGGGCCAAATGCGTGTTACAGTGTAAGGTGGCAAAATACTTAAGATCTGAACCTCCCAGACTGATCATTGATACAGCAGTAGTGCTCCTCACATAAACTACAAAGTGATAGCTACGTAATTGCCACGGGGCAGCTCTACGTTGAAGAGCTTACTGTTCGCCTTTCCGTGTTTAGTAAAGAACGATGACAGATCCCGGTTTGGACGAGCGATTAGTGACAAGTGTGTGGGTCCATGTAAGGAAGCACGACAATGAAAATAGGACAGTTGGTGGATAGGATTTGTGAACGATTCGGGAAGGAGACACAAAGTCATCAGATTTTAATAACGTGTGATAAGAATGCTTTCTCCTGGGAAGTGTTTTGGGTGGCTCCCCGCTGTGGTCGTCCACCACTCCTAAGGGGAACGCGACGAAGCTAGAGCGTCAGTGATGCGTTCACTTTACAAGACGGCCAGAAAGCGTGCTGCAGAGCTTGGAATTAAGAGAGAGCACAACGCAACTATACATGGAAAATTGACATAACTGCCATTAAGTGAATGAGTAGGAGCATATACACTCCTGGAAATTGAAATAAGAACACCGTGAATTCATTGTCCCAGGAAGGGGAAACTTTATTGACACATTCCTGGGGTCAGATACATCACATGATCACAATGACAGAACCACAGGCACATAGACACAGGCAACAGAGCATGCACAATGTCGGCACTAGTACAGTGTGTATCCACCTTTCGCAGCAATGCAGGCTGCTATTCTCCCATGGAGACGATCGTAGAGATGCTGGATGTAGTCCTGTGGAACGGCTTGCCATGCCATTTCCACCTGGCGCCTCAGTTGGACCAGCGTTCGTGCTGGACGTGCAGACCGCGTGAGACGACGCTTCATCCAGTCCCAAACATGCTCAATGGGGGACAGATCCGGAGATCTTGCTGGCCAGGGTAGTTGACTTACACCTTCTAGAGCACGTTGGGTGGCACGGGATACATGCGGACGTGCATTGTCCTGTTGGAACAGCAAGTTCCCTTGCCGGTCTAGGAATGGTAGAACGATGGGTTCGATGACGGTTTGGATGTACCGTGCACTATTCAGTGTCCCCTCGACGATCACCAGTGGTGTACGGCCAGTGTAGGAGATCGCTCCCCACACCATGATGCCGGGTGTTGGCCCTGTGTGCCTCGGTCGTATGCAGTCCTGATTGTGGCGCTCACCTGCTCGGCGCCAAACACGCATACGACCATCATTGGCACCAAGGCAGAAGCGACTCTCATCGCTGAAGACGACACGTCTCCATTCGTCCCTCCATTCACGCCTGTCGCGACACCACTGGAGGCGGGCTGCACGATGTTGGGGCGTGAGCGGAAGACGGCCTAACGGTGTGCGGGACCGTAGCCCAGCTTCATGGAGACGGTTGCGAATGGTCCTCGCCGATACCCCAGGAGCAACAGTGTCCCTAATTTGCTGGGAAGTGGCGGTGCGGTCCCCTACGGCACTGCGTAGGATCCTACGGTCTTGGCGTGCATCCGTGCGTCGCTGCGGTCCGGTCCCAGGTCGACGGGCACGTGCACCTTCCGCCGACCACTGGCGACAACATCGATGTTACCCGGCCTCCCGCGTGCCCACTATACGCCCTCGCTCAAAGTCCGTCAACTACACATACGGTTCACGTCCACGATGTCGCGGCATGCTACCAGTGTTAAAGACTGCGATGGAGCTCCGTATGCCACGGCAAACTGGCTGACACTGACGGCGGCGGTGCACAAATGCTGCGCAGCTAGCGCCATTCGACGGCCAACACCGCGGTTCCTGGTGTGTCCGCTGTGCCGTGCGTGTGATCATTGCTTGTACAGCCCTCTCGCAGTGTCCGGAGCAAGTATGGTGGGTCTGACACACCGGTGTCAATGTGTTCTTTTTTCCATTTCCAGGAGTGTAGAAGCGTGTCAAACTGTAGAAGAATTATAATGGGGGTCGACGTACGGTGTTTCAGGACAAATAACATAATTAAATGTCTAAGACGATATACTAGCCACCCGTATCTTCTGTTTCTAGTTGACGAAGGTGCTGTTGCCTGTTTGCACATTTTAGACAAATTTTGCCTTTGATACTTGTTTTATTGCCCATATTTAGGGCTCCGTACCTCAGTCAGTGAAAATGGAACCCTTTTAATCTGTCGGTCCGCCAGGCCGACTGTTAAAAACGCATTTACGCTGCTTTGCAATACGCTGCCAACTATAGACAGCTGCAAGGTGCCACATTTACCAATCTAATTCCTTTATCCGCCAACACTACATAGTTAAAACATTATACGTACAAGTTACACACATGGAACGTATTTTGCATAGTAGCCAACTTAACAATCGCAAATGAGTACTCAATAAAGTGAAAATAGTTCCACTTCATAAACACGATGTCAGTGAAGTTATTTTGCCTACCCGCATAAGAGAACTGAACAGGAGATGCCTAGCAGATACAGTCTGCCTGTAAACTGAAAAACGAGCATCCCTCATAGCGGGGAAGTTGCCTTTCCCAGGAGAACACTGCAGCTGCCGTACCAGATGACTAAGAACAAATTTCCCCTCCAGCAGTGTAGAACAGTGTGCAAAGATTCTGTCCATATGCATTACCTGTGTGTTATTAGTATTGTATTGTATTGTATTGAACTGGGGACCTAGAAACGACGGAGAGGCTTCGTCCCCGCCGTAGCCCTCAGTGGTACACAACCCCACAACAACAAACCCCCCTGCGGGTCCGGGGATTAGAATAGGCCCGAGGTATTCCTGCCTGTCGTAAGAGGCGACTAAAAGGAGTCCATCCCCCTCACGGGGGTAGTTAGCGCCTGCGTCCGGAGACGGACGGTTCCACGACCTATGATTGTGGTCTTTTTGGTTTTTCACTTCTCGTTTCTTCCTTCCTTTTGTTGGTTCATTTCTTTGCTCTCCTCCACCTCACTGTCTTCCTTACTCTTTCCCTTGACTTCTCCTTGCCTTCTCATTGCCTTCTTCTCCTTGCCTTCTCATTGCCTTCTTCTCCTTGCCTTCTCATTGCCTTCTTCTCCTTGCCTTCTCTGGTCTCCGCCTCAGCGTTTGAGACAGTCTGTCCTCTTTCTCCCTCTCTCTCTTCTTTTTCCTCTTCTTCCTTCCTCCCTGTGCGTGCCTGAAGGCCGACCCACGCGTTCGCACGCGTAGCCGGTGACGGGGTAACGCGTAAGTCCCCGCCCTGGGTAGACATGTAAGGCACGTGCGTACCCCCTGGTAAAGGCCAGGCCCGGGGAGGGGCGATTGCCTGAGCTGATACCTTCTGACCATGCCGATTGGTCCCTCCGTCTGTTTCTCGGGAGGTGTGACCTGAGGTGTAAACATTCACCTAAGGCGGGAGTGCCCTCTGAGAGGGTCCCCACAAGGAAGGAGCGCGCCATCGGAGACGCTGGCAATCATGGGGGATTCCTCCGCAATGGATTCTACTCCATCTCTTTCGACTTCTGCCCAAAAACGGAAACGTGACCAGCCACCAGTGACAAAAGTACTACCGCCTGCCCCACAGTTCCTCGTCGTTTCTCGATCTGAGGACGGAAAGGATTTTTCCTCTGTCAACCCTTTCGTTATCCAGAAGGGCGTAGATGCCATAGCCGGATCTGTCAAATCTTGTACCAGGTTGCTTAACGGTACCTTATTACTAGAAACTGAGAGTGCCTTTCAGGCACAAAAACTGCTTCGGGCCACACTCCTGTACACGTTCCCTGTCCGGGTGGAGGCCCACCGAACTTTGAATTCGTCTCGTGGTGTAGTCTATACTAGCTCCCTCGACGGATTGACTGACGAGGAGATTCAATCTTTCCTCGCTGAGCAGGGCGTGACGGCTGTCCATAGGGTCATGAAAAAGGTCAACAATGACCTTGTACCGACCCGGACACTTTTCTTGACTTTCGATAGTGTTAAGCTGCCATCGCGCATCAAGGCGGGCTACGAGGTTATTTCTGTTCGCCCCTATGTCCCGACACCTACGCGCTGCTACCAGTGTCAGCGTTTCAATCACACTCGACAGTCTTGTTCCAATGCGGCTAAATGTGTCACTTGTGGCAGGGATGCCCATGAGGGTGACTGTCCACCTCCGTCTCCTCGTTGTGTGAACTGTCAGGGTGACCATGCCGCATCCTCCCGCGACTGTCCTGTCTATAAGGAAGAACGCTGTATCCAAGAAATTCGGGTCAAAGAAAAAGTGTCCACCTCCGCTGCTCGCAAGCTATTGGCTAGTAGGAAGCCCGCGCTGCTCCCAGCGGGGAAATACAGTACTGTCCTCGCCTCTCCTCGGACTACCAGGGAGGTAGCAACCCAGACATGCGATCTGACCTTCAGCACTACGGTCGTCCGTTCGGCCAGTGCTAAGATCGCGCGGTCGACGTCTCCTCTTCCTCCCATCACCCCACAGACACCAGCCCCTTCATCAGCTTCTGCTAAGACGAAGACCCCGAAGTCAGATGCACGGGCCTTCAAGAAGGAACCATCCCGTGCAGACTTCCTACGTACCTCGACCTCCCAGCCCTCGACCGGTACTTCCACCAAACGTCCTTCCAAAAAGGCTCATAGGAAGCACAGTTCTCCTTCTCCGCCACGGCGCATTTCTTCTCCTGCGCCACCCAGCGGTTGCCGCCCCAGGCCGTCATCCGTTTCGCCTGGCCGCACCGCTGGTAGCCGTACATCTGGCCGTTCACCGGCGGAGGAAGCTCCCCCTCCCGGCCATCCTCCCGAGATGGCCGATGAACCTATAGACCCAATGGACGATGACTGTCCGCCTACTGATAGCGGCGGCAGTGCTCGCTCGAAGCCAGGCCCTCAGCGGCATTCGAGGTGACCCCTTCTTTCATCTTCCTTTTCTTACGATGGCACTTATTCACTGGAATATTCGCAGCATTCGCTCCAACCGAGAGGACTTAAAGTTACTACTCCGCTTGCACCGTCCGCTCGTCGTAGCCCTCCAGGAAACGAAGCTACGCCCATGCGATCAAATTGCCTTGGCGCACTACACCTCTGTGCGTTTTGACCTACCCTCTGTGGTAGGTATCCCAGCTCATGGAGGGGTTATGTTGCTGGTCCGGGATGATATTTACTACGATCCCATCACGTTGCACACCGGCCTGCAGGCGGTTGCCATCCGCATTACTCTCCCCACTTTTACGTTTTCCTTTTGTACCGTTTACACTCCATCGTCATCTGCCGTTACCAGGGCAGACATGATGCAACTTATTGCTCAGCTACCTGCACCATTTTTGTTAACTGGAGACTTCAATGCCCACCATCCCCTTTGGGGCTCTCCAGCATCCTGTCCGAGGGGCTCCTTGTTAGCAGACCTTTTCAACCAGCTCAATCTTGTCTGCCTCAATACTGGCGCCCCTACTTTTCTTTCGGCCACATCTCACACCTATTCCCATTTAGACCTCTCTATATGTACTCCCCAACTTGCACGCCGGTTTGAGTGGTATGCACTTTCTGATACATATTCGAGCGACCACTTCCCGTGTGTTATCCATCTCCTGCAGCATACCCCCTCTCCGTGCTCCTCTAGTTGGACCATCTCCAAGGCAGACTGGGGGCTCTTCTCTTCCAGGGCGACCTTTCAGGATCAAACCTTCCCAAGCTGCGATCGTCAGGTCGCACACCTCACGGAAGTCATTCTCGCTGCTGCTGAATATTCCATCCCTCACCCTACTTCTTCTCCACGTCGCGTACCGGTCCCCTGGTGGACCGCAGCATGTAGAGACGCTTTACGTGCTCGTCGACGTGCTTTACGCACATTTAAACGCCACCCTACGGTGGCGAATTGTATCAATTATAAACGATTACGTGCTCAGTGTCGTCGTATTATCAAAGAAAGCAAGAAAGCCAGCTGGGCTGCTTTCACAAGCACCTTCAACAGTTTTACTCCTTCTTCTGTTGTCTGGGGTAGCCTGCGCCGGCTATCTGGCACTAAGGCCCACTCACCAGTTTCTGGCTTGAAGGTCGCGAATGACGTCCTTGTGGCCCCTGAGGCTGTCTCCAATGCCTTCGGCCGCTTTTTCGCAGAGGTTTCGAGCTCCGCTCATTACCACCCTGCCTTCCTCCCCCGCAAACAGGCAGAGGAGGCTAGGCCACCTAACTTCCGCTCCTCGAATTGTAAAAGTTATAATGCCCCATTCACCATGCGGGAACTCGAAAACGCACTTGGCCGATCACGGTCCTCCGCTCCAGGGCCTGATTCTATTCATATTCAGATGCTGAAGAACCTTTCTTCTGCGGGTAAAGGTTTTCTTCTTCGTACTTATAATCGCATCTGGATTGAGGGACATGTTCCCGCATGCTGGCGCGAGTCTATTGTTGTCCCGATTCCTAAGCCGGGGAAGGACAAGCACTTGCCTTCCAGTTATCGACCTTTCTCGCTTACCAGCTGTGTCTGTAAAGTGCTGGAGCGAATGGTTAATTCTCGATTGGTTTGGTTGCTCGAGTCTCGACGCCTACTTACCAATGTACAATGTGGATTTCGTAGGCGCCGCTCTGCTGTTGACCATCTGGTTACCTTGTCGACCTTCATTATGAATAACTTCTTGCGGAAGCGCCCGACCGCGGCTGTGTTCTTTGATTTGGAGAAGGCTTACGACACCTGTTGGAGGGCGGGCATTCTCCGCACCATGCATACATGGGGCCTTCGCGGTCGCCTCCCTCTTTTTATTCGTTCCTTTTTAATGGATCGACAGTTCAGGGTACGTGTGGGTTCTGTCCTGTCAGACACCTTTCGCCAGGAGAATGGGGTGCCACAGGGCTCAGTTTTGAGCGTCGCTCTCTTCGCCATCGCGATCAATCCAATAATTGATTGCCTCCCAGCTGATGTATCAGGCTCCCTTTTCGTGGACGATTTTACCATCTATTGCAGCGCGCAGTGTACACGTGTCCTGGAGCGCTATCTTCAGCGTTCTCTTGACCGTCTTTACTCCTGGAGTGTCGCCAATGGCTTCAGTTTTTCTGCCGAGAAGACGGTCTGTATTAACTTCTGGCGCTACAAAGAGTTTCTCCCACCGTCCTTACGACTCGGTCCCGTTGCTCTCCCAGTCGTGGAGACAACCAAATTTTTAGGCCTTGTACCCGTTCTTTAAATGTCCTCCGTGTTCTCAGTGGTATGTCGTGGGGAGCGGATCGAACCGACCTACTTCGTCTATATCGGTCGATCGTCCGCTCCAAGCTGGATTATGGGAGCTTCGTCTACTCCTCTGCACGGCCATCCATCTTACGCCGCCTCAACTCCATACAACATCGGGGTTTACGACTTGCGATCGGAGCATTGTATACTAATCCCGTAGAGAGTCTTCATGCTGACGCTGGCGAATTGCCACTCACCTACCGGCGCGATATACTACTTTGTCGGTATGCCTGTCGGCTAGTGTCAATGCCCGACCATCCGTCTTATCGTTCCTTTTTTGACGACTCTCTCGACCGTCAATACGGGTTGTATGTCTCTGCCCTGCTACCCCCTGGAGTTCGCTTTCGTCGCCTCCTTGAACACCTTAATTTTTCACTCCCTGCAACCTTTCGAGTGGGCGAGAGCCACACGCCACCTTGGCTCCAGGCTCAGGTCCGCGTTCACCTTGACCTCAGCTCGCTCCCAAAAGAGGTCACCCCGGGTTCGGTCTACCACTCCCGTTTTTTGGAACTTCGTTCGAAGTTCATCAACATGACTTTCATTTATACAGATGGCTCTAAGACCAATGACGGGGTCGGGTGTTCCTTTATTGTCGGGGCACAAAGTTTCAAATACCGGCTCCATGGCCATTGTTCGGTCTTCACAGCTGAGCTCTTTGCCCTCTACCAGGCTGTTCTTTACATCTGCCGCCACTGACATTCTGCTTATGTCATCTGCTCCGACTCCCTGAGCGCCATCCAGAGCCTCAGTGATCCGTACCCGGTTCACCCTTTCGTACACCGGATCCAACGCTCTCTTCAGCAGCTGGTGGACGTCGGTTCTCCGGTTAGCTTTATGTGGGTTCCTGGCCATGTCGGTATCCCTGGGAACGAAGCTGCAGATGCCGCGGCCAAGGCTGCGGTCCTCCAGCCTCGGACAGCTTCTTGTTGTGTCCCTTCGTCCGATTTTAGCAGGGTCATTTGTCGGCGCATTTTATCGCTGTGGCATGCCGATTGGGCTGCACTTACAGACAACAAACTTCGGGCCTTAAAACCTCTTCCCGTGGCTTGGACGTCCTCCTCACGCCCTTCTCGGCGGGAGGAGGTAGTGTTGGCTCGGTTAAGAATAGGACACTGCCGGTTCAGCCATCGCCATCTGCTGACGGCTGCGCCGGCGCCATTCTGCCCATGTGGGCACTTGCTGACGGTTCGACACATTTTAATGTCCTGTCCAGATTTTAGCACACTGCGTCTAGATCTTAACCTGCCAAGTACTTTCGATGGCATTTTAGCGAATGACCCACGAGCAGCAGCTCGTGTTCTTCGTTTTATCCATTTGACAAACCTCTCTAAGGACATTTGATGATGCTGTTTTTTAATCCTATGCCTGTCAGTCTGTCTTTTATCGTGTTTTCCCTTTTAGTTGTTGTTGTCAACATGTGCCTCGCGTTGCATTCTTAGAGTAGTCAGGGCGCTAATGACCATTGAAGTTGTGCGCCCTAAAACCACAAAAAAAAAAAAAAAACCACAACAGGCTACTGCAGGCCACTCACCCCGTCGCCGTGTAACTGAGGCGGAATAAGGGGAACCAGTCCGAATTCGCCGAGTCAGATGGAAAACCGCCTTAAAAACCATCCACAGACTGGTTGGCCGGGCGGATTCGTGCCGGGGACCGGCACACCTTCTCGACCGGAAAGCAGTGCGTTAGACCGCACGGCTAACCGGGCTGGCGTGTTATTAGTAACTCATATCTGTATTCCATGTAGTGGTAATGCATTTTGTGCACTATAAGCACTCCCCGGGCGTGTCTACGCACATCTTCGCCAGCGATTCATAAGGTGCACTGTGGAAGGCACGATAACTTTATGCAACACCTTCTTGTGACGTAGTAGGACAAATAGTGGAGTATGACCAGTTCGATCCTCAGTCTGCAGATGTATGGAGGGGGGGGGGGGTAGTCCTTAAAAACAATCCGGCGCCCTCCCCTCCCCTCCCTTCCCTTGCGCTACTACTCCACACACCTCTTCCCACCTCCCCATCCTGTTGTCCCTAGGAACACAATTTATTGCTCAATAAGGCTCTACTGCACTGACGTGTGACTCAGTCATTGAATATTTGTTTTTAACACTTAATTTATAGGTAATGATTAATTTTATACCGTTAGTACAATATTTTAATTATCTACGATACTTTTTCCATTCCTTGAAAGCGGAGACTGTTAGTCCTCTGCAAAAAATGAATGAAACATCTGCGTAGGGAATTTAATGTGATTCGATCTTATACATGGGAAACATTTTCTCTAGAAGACGCTGTTTTCGATTTATTCGTGAAAAACAAAGTAGCGACCATTTAACCTATACCCAACCATCACACCTCACCTGTCAGGATTCTTAGTATGTTACTGATGACACACTCATATACCACTGGGTAAAAATGTGCGACTACACGATGTTTTTCTCCTCATTTTCCTTCGTTGACAGAACTAAACAGGCGTCATATACTACTGTCTTTCTGCCACTCTTGTTGCTTAGTGGGCGAAGTTGCCGTATTGTTCTTTCACTCTTGTAGTCACAAACACTTGCTTATCTTGCAGTTGTGATCAGGCTTTTGAACTTAACCATCGATTGATTGGTAACAACTAACGGACCAATTACACTGTCACAGATGACAAGTATAACAAGAGGGATAATTTGGAGAAATTAGTCCTGTGTGAGAACCGATCTAAGAATCTATACTGTGATTCAGTTAAATTAGCTGCATTTTGTACATCAGGTGATCAGGTGTAATTAGCAGTTTACGCAGACGGGTATACGCGTTCTTTGCCCTCTTCCTCTTTCTGTCTTGTCTTACTCAATGGCCTGCGAGTTGCCTATTCTGCTGGTGGAGTCAAGAACCTTGTCGAATTAGTTCTTCTCAGCGGCTACATTCAGTCTGTGAATGGGCGCCTTTTGTTGGCTGTAGCCGGTCAAGCAGTAAATTCATCCATGTGGACTAGCCTGCAGCCAACCAGTTGGGAAATAACTTTGTTAAACATAGCTTTGACTTTAAAATGTCAGTCTTCCAAATTAACTGCTAATATTTTTATTGTATTTTGTGGAATACGCCTATCTCGGCGGTAATGCTTTGTCAAGTACACCTAATTTTACGGTTTGTAATACCTTTGCGGTATTTGTATACGGAGTTAACTGTACATATATGCCTTACGTCTAGCCGGACGAGACGTATATATTGCGTCATCGAAGAAAGTGGTTATAGCTAGTCAACGATATTATTTGAGTTACAGATAATTTAGTTATTTATGTTTTTATTGGTTGTTTATTTTACAGAAATTACTATTTTATGACTTGCTTCCTATGTGTGGTATATACTGGATTACTTTTGCCCTGCTTTACCCGCCGGATAGCACGAGCATGTTGGCAAGGGCGTGCCGATGTGAGGTAGGGCTTCCGGCTACCCCCTGCGGCTAACGTTGCCAAATCCAGATTGACATGCCGACCACTCGATGATACGGGATAAGGTCAGGAAAATGAAGTTGAGGTTATGCCCTGCTTTCGAACGACGATGAGAACGGTGATATCGCTGTGTTAAGGCCGGAGATGATAAAAGCGGCACGCACAAGCTACTGCCGGTGTTGGCTGTTGTAAACGCGACGGACAGCTAGAGTCCCGGTTGTGGAGTGAACTGAGAGTGTCGGCAGTGGGCGACGAGTCGGGCATCCGCCTCGCGGCCGGAAGCGGCGCAGGACAATGGTGGTCGCGCCGCGCCAGCCCGAGCTTGCCTTGGCTCGCGCCGCGCCGCTGAACGCCTGGAATCCTGCGGCACCGTGCGGCGCCTCGCACGCTCCCAGCGGCGCAATCCGTAATTATGCCGTTCTCACGCTGCGCTGCCAGCCCTCCGCGACCGCCCCACCGCACACTGTCAAATGGGACAGTTTCCACGACAGATTCCAGTGTGAATTTCGAAAACATCGATCTCTGCGTCACATAGAAAGGCACGGATCAATGCAGTCATTTATATCAAGTACTTCTTCCGAAAAGTATTTGATTACATACCACACATACGCTTATTATCGAAAGTATGATAATACGGTGTACCCAAAGAGATTTGTGACGGGATTGAGGATTTGTTGGTGGTAGGATGCACTGTGTTATCTTGGATGAAGATTTATCGGCAGATGTCATAGAAGTAACTTCAGGCGTGCCCCCAAGGAAGCGTGTTGGGACTCTTGCTGGTCATTTTTATATTAATGACTGGTAGACACTATGTATAGTAACGTCAGACTTCTCGCTGATGGTGCAGTTATCTATAATGAGATACTGTCTGAATAAAAGCTGCACAAATACAAATACCGAAGAGTAGCAATTTGTGGGGGGTATGAAATGGAAAAAAAATCACATGGGCTGAGTCGTAAAGTAGGTGGCGGGCTGCAGTTTATTTCTACAATATTAGAGAAATGCATTCAGTCTACAAAAAAGACAGTTTTCAAAACGCTCGTGCGACATCTTAGAAGTATTGCTCAAGTGTGTGGGACCTACGGCAGATAGAATTAACAGACATTGAATGTATACAGAAAAGAGCAGCACGAATGTTCAGATTTGTTTGGCCTGTGGGTGAGCGTTATGGTGATGCTGAAGGAACTTAAACTGCAGGCACTTGAAGACAGAGTTAAATGTCTTTGTAGGTAGGAACCACATCCCTTTCCCCAGTGAGGATGGAAACCAGGAAGACAAACGGTCTTAAACAAGACAGCAAAATCGTTGCCTTAGGTTGGTTGGATATAAATCTACATGCTCTTATTTGTAGCCAACTGCCGATCTCTCTCTCTCTCTCTCCTTGGAGAGTGCGCCAGATCTGAAACTTAAAACCACTCGCGCGGTTTAGTATGTGTTCGCTGAACTTAATCATGAGGTACTACACTTACGGCTACATATTTTTGCTAAGTGATGCTTCACAGCTAATATATGCTAGATGAAACTTCCGTATACGCACACCAACAGCTGATTGGTGAATTGCTTTTGTTTTGCTTTAGCCAGTTCAGGTCTTAGTCGTCACCTTCAGGTACAAAAACATCAGCACGGTATACAAGTTTTTATCAAGTCACAATCTTGTTTACGCAGAAACTTTACACTAGATGTTTTTAATGGGCGATACGAGCTGCTCAGTACCTTTGTCAGTGTAGTACATGCAATACCTGGTGATTTTGCAAAATGGTGCCAAACTGTAGGAAACGGTCCCAGACAGGATAACAAGCAATGAAGGTCATATGAACATATGGCTGGAAATTTGTTCCAAGGCAGGTACACCCGCTTGAAAGTGGAGGTATCAGATCTTTGACAGTGCAGGTTTCAGTGGTCGAAAGTACACATGAAACAGCTGGAAATGTTCTCCCTTTACCAGTGTCTTAGCTCCACACTGAAAAGATCAACGAGCTGCAGCATCATTATGCAGTAGCTACATTAAGCTTTGTATTACCAAGGGTACATCTTCCAGCAGGGGAGACAGGGCCAATCGCTGGATGTTTTATCTCGCCTATGAGGCGTTGTGAAAGCACAACTAATCACACAGGCTGTTGCCAATAAGCCCGTCCCACACATCGAGGCTGAACCGAAGCTTGCTGATCGTTCACTGCCAACTTACCATGGGGATTCTCCGTAGCTCACAGGTGGGTGTTATGACGGTGGGCGATACCACCCCTCGTAGAGGTAGCCTCATGTGTGAGTATGATGGGTGACAGAAATACCAGCACCGTGATGGCCTAGGCGACGGAACCAGCGACAAAACCGTCGCCGCAGTGGGAAGTCCGTAGGTAGTATGGCCTGCACGTGTTGTCTTGGAGATTGTTCCACACGGTCGTCTGATTACTAAATGGTAACGGGCCATCTGCCTGGTGTTGAGCCCGGGGTCACTGTACAATATCTTTCATCTCCACCTCCAAGTATGTGTAAATCTCTTGGAACGAATTTCCAGCCATTGCCCATATGGCCTCTTTTTGCTCCTTCACCTCTCGAGGATCGTTTCCCGCATTTTTTTCCCCTTTAGAACAAAATCAACCTGTATATTGTCGGAAACCATAACAACCATCATGTTGTTATGGGCGACTTTCGTTCTGTTGCTCCTATAAAAGTTCTACCATCTACTGACAGTGTAAGCTCATGTATTTTGGGATTTTAAGGAACTTTTGACACCGATTGACATCTTTGGAAATCATTACGTGAACTTGCGTGTATTGTAGTGATCTTTTTGTCAAAGATGATCAGAAGGAAACTGGCTGCAACAAAATAGGAGATTCGTGTAGCAGCTGTCAGTGTGACGGTAAGAGCTGAATACAATATGACTAAGTACTGGCCGCGCGATTTAGGCCGCCGTGTCACGGATGCGCGGCCCCTCCTGCCGAGGTTCGAGTCCTCCCTCGGCCGTGTGTGTGTGTGTGTGTGTGTGTTGTTCTTAGTGTAAGTTAATTTAAGTTGTGTGTAAGTCTAGGGGCCGATGACCTCAGCAGTTTGGTCCCTTTGGAATTCACACACATTTGAGCTAAGTGCTGTTTCTAGCCACCGTTGTATGTGTGCCCAGAGTCAAGAAGGGTGCAGTGGCGTCCAAGTGGAATGGTGATTACTCTCTAAATGTTATTCCTTTTTAGAAACTGAAGTAGACTTACTGTGTCGTGGAGTAAAAGTCATTGCCTAAGAACCGATTTCCACCAAGAAGTCGTGCCTCGAAGTCATACTGTTGCACTCACTTAGATTTTTCAGTTCAGGAACGCTCTGTTGGAATCATTCAGCAATTTAAACAAGGACTACAACGCCCGGGATCAGCTTATTTTTAGCTTTAGACGGATCGTATAAGGTGATTAAGACCATTTTTAACTTCCTCACTGCACGCTGTGCTGCAGTAACTGATAAAATGAATGTTCATGTTTTCGTAGCATGTGGTATTATATTATTTGCTCATATCTGCACAACAGACATTTCACTTGTTACATTTTGTATTTTATTCCCTTAAATACGTGATAACGACATGAGCTTTCCCGCCTGACCCCCTTCATGTATGGGCAGTAACTTGGAAATGCCTACGGCTTGTAACAAGATACAGAAGTCAGCCCCATTGTGTTGCCACACGGTAATGAATCAGCCTGAGACGATATCACACCTTTGTGTGCTACGCCAACTCTTCAGTATGACGCGCTGATAAAAGTTCGTGACGAAGAGGCCCCATGCTGTGTGAAATGTATGTATCTGACAATGCTGCCATGTAGTACTAGATTGTAAAATAATAGCAAAACATTTTAGACCGTAAATGAGGTTCGCCCCACAGTTATCTCTGTAACAGTCCGACAGACTTCCAGTCACGGATATGGTAGAACACGTCGAGAAAATTTTTTTCCAATGGGGGACTGAAGACCGAACAATGTTGTTAAGGGTTTGGACTTTCGACAGGCAGCTCTCTTAAGAATTCTGAAAGAACATTTTCATGAAAAATGTGAAAGAGGACGTGTTTGTAAAAAAATGTTACGTCATGAATTTGAAAAGAAATTGTAGATTCATCGTGGCATCGGCGTACTATAGGACGGGAACCAGCAGTGTTCTATGTAAACATAACACAGAGGACGGGCAGTCTTGTGAGAATTTTACAGCTATTGTATGATAGCACACCATTCATTAACTGTTTCACAATATTTCACCATCCGTCATGCAGCCCTGACCTGATAAACGATTACTTTTTCATTTTCCAAAAATGAAGTCTGATCTATGTGTACGCAGATTTAAATCTCGATGGTTGTCAAGCTACGAATCGTACACATTTTAACTGAGACTGAAACACTGTATTTTTCCAGGGTTCAAAGATTCAACCACGTGTATTAATCTGATATTCTTTTATTCATTTTTTAGAAGCTAAAGGTCAAGTAGGTCTACCACTGTTAAATTTATCAAAATTTCTTTCCAGACGTTGCAAATTAGCATTACGACGACGCTGAGGTCATTAGAGACGCAACAAGAGCTCGAGTTGTACAAGGATGAGGCAAGAGATCGGCTGAGACTTTTAAGTAGGAACCTCCCGACATTCACGAAAATATGAAGGGAATTAAAAGTCATTAAGACAAGAAAGTAGGACGGCTGTTCGGCTTCCGCACCTCCCACAATGTCTTAACTGCTGCGAAGCTTCTCTCTGTTTCCCTGTTCAGATATGTACTGAGGGTACTACGATGATTTTGCGCAACACTTCCTTACATATACACCCCAAGAAATTTTCCAGTATGTACTGTGCATATCTTCGTTTTTCAAAATTACTCCGTTCTTCAGAATTACTCATCAGAACTCCCCCATCCCTCCCCAACTGCCTCAAGTGTTCTCTTACACTCCGGCACAGTCTTCCTTCCATAGTACATCGAATTATTTTTCTCTTTTCGAAGAAAATCTGCATACTATTATGTGCTGAAGATTTTTGAAGCCTAGTGGAGTTACATATTTAAAGTGGATGTTTTGCTAAATCTTTGACAGAGCGAACAGCCAGCTGTCGATATTGCACAGGTGGCCTTAAGCGTTCGACTCGAGACAAGCCTTGTTCCGCACATAGCTTTTCTGTCGGTAACGACGATACAGTACATCGTGATTTTTCGGTCTGTCAGTAGCGGCCTTCTCTTCAAATATTGTCGCCTGATTTTAACCTAGTTGGTCCATTTTTGTAATAAAGGTAGGTATCGTGACCCATGACAATGCTGTTCTTATTAAGAGGAGATGCAACATTCTATTTGTCTGGACATTTCATTACACCAGGAGACCCGAAATGCTAGCTGCTCCGTTGTCACACAATGAAGTACCCAGAGTGACGAAAGCTTTCTTGCCTTAAGCGGTCTTGCACTCTTGTTGAATTAAGGTGTTGACAGGGCCGAAGCTTCTCTTTCAACTGATACGCCTCACTGTGATTCTCCTCCACTCATTTCCGTACTGTAGAAACATTCCCTTTTGAGTACTATGGAAAAAGTCGATCAGAGTACTTAGCGTCCTCGGAGCGGAACCCAATCTGATCAAATGTATCCGGTCACCTACTAGTGATCATTAATAGGAAGTATATCCATTCTTCGTCTTTCCAACAGCTTGAACACTGTTGGGAACACTTTCAGTGGAGTATCTAAATGTCTGTGAAGGAATGGCAGCCCATTCTTCCTCAAGAGCCGAAACCAGAGACGGTAGTGATGTTGGACGCGGGGGTCTGAAGCGAAGTGGACATTCTAACTTCTATCAAAGGTGTTACATTGGTTTCAGGTATGACTCTAGCCAAGCCAGTCCATTTCAGGCATGCTTTTGTACACAAACATTTGCCTCATAGATGTTGCTTCGCGAAACGGCGCATTATCGTGCTGATATAACAGTCAGTATCTCCAAACCATTCCCCTACTATAAGCAGTACACAGTGGTGTAAAATATATTCATACCCTTCCGCAGTAAGCGTTTTCTTCAGCGCAATAAGGCGACCATACCTAACACGAAACCCATCCCAATACCATAACACCACCTCCTCTGTCCTATCTAGTTGGCAATAAACATGGTGGCAGGTCACATGCCGTAGGCCAGGCTCGTCCAAACTGCGTCCCTGGGGCGCTAGCGCCGCGGCCAGCGCCCCGGGCGAATTCGTATGTTGCTGCAGTGGCCGAGCCGTGCCGCTTAGCTGGCCGTGCGGACCGCCCGAACGCCAGCCGATAGATATACTTGTTCGCCCGTTTTCCCTTCGGGCAGAGGACGTCTCACAAGTGCTGAATTACCTACAGTGCCATATCCGCTTGAATGACCGCTTTCATATGTGTAAAACTTTGGATGACTTTTACAGCTGTCTTCCACGAGAGAAATATCCTCTTTTGCACAAGCACGCGGCCAAAGTTCTCTCAATGCTTGGTTCCACGTGTATTTGTGAGCGTTTTTTCTCTCTTTTAGAGCTTGCTAAAACTAAGAACAGTTCATTCCTTGGCGATAAAAATTTGACCAATTCTTTGAGGTTAGCAGTCCCACGGAATATTGTAACAAGCCTAGACAAAATCGTTTCCTCGAAAAAGAAAAACGTGTAAGTTGCTAATTGTCCTCTTTAACAATGTTGACTGTAAGAATTATAGAGCTTTATAACGTTAATTATATTTTAATAAGTTTTCAAACTTTGGTCAGTTAAAATTATTACGTACAAAACAGCAAACTAAGGATCCGATTTCTACACACTGAAAAGGGATTCAAAAAATTGTAGCACGGGGTATAACAAAAAATACTTACATGTAACTACTAACAGTAAGAATGAGACTCTATATCCATTACATAAAATTAAATCTAAAATAGAGTTTTTTATTTACGTTAGATCTGACCGCTGGACAATCCAGCGCAGAGCAGTGCTGTGCGGTCTCACTCGCTCTGCAGCTCTCGCTCGCTCGCCCCTATGGCGACACACGGTCGCGGACGGGGCGCTGATCTACGCTGCCTTGCGCCCGCGAAGCGCGGGCGCACCCGCCGGGCGCAATTCTTGGATGAGCCTGCTCTAGGCAATCTCCAAACTGATATCTTTCCAGCGGATTGGATAGTCCCAGGAAAAAGCGTGATTCATAATTCCAAATAACTCATTTTGAGTCATCCACTGTCCAGTGGTGTCGCTCTTTACACCACCTCAACCGTCGCTTAATATTGACTACAGAGATATGTGGCTTATGAGGATCTGCTCGGCAATTGCAATCCATTCTTCGTAACTACCTACGCACAGTAATTGCGCTATCTGGACCTTGGAATTCAACAGTGTTTCCTTCCGCTGATTAATGCGATTTTTACAATCACCCTCCGCAATGCTCGACGGTCCACGTTCGCCAAGGCGTGTCTGCCTGCGTGTTTATTCGCGTCTCCACATCACGGTCGACTTGGGCAGCTTGAGGAGGGTTGAAATGTCTCTGATGGATTAGCTACTTAGATGACGTCCAATGACTAGATCGCGTTCGAAGTCGCCGTATCTCTCCTGACCGACCCACTCTGTTATTCCTTCTCCTGTATTGGCAACACGGTATGCCCAGCTTCCTTTCGTACTGGCGGCTCCACCAGCTCCATGATGTCTAGCTGTCAGTTCCGCATTACGTAGTGGTATCCGGATACATTGGATTAGATAGTGTGTGTGAGCAGTGACGAAGCAGTGGAGACATTTACGCAGAGCACTGCTGAACTGCCTAGGTATCATAAGTAATACTGTTCGAAACAGTCCAATCGTCACCTTTATTCATTGGTGCTAAGATTGATGGCCAGATTGATGAAGTGAAGCGGAGCTCTTGGCTGTAGTGCACGTAGTGGCAGATGTGTAAGTATGGACAGCAGCATGTCTTCCTGCTGATGCAGCAAAACTTTCCCATTGCTCTATCGACAGGACGTTCGAAAGGTGATACCAAATTCTGATTGCTTATCATTTGTGTTTTAATTGATGTCAGTGGAACAATGTTGTAACCTGTTCGATACGTCAAGGTATCAATCACATTTCCTAGTAAGCAAGCCTCAGTGACGTCATGTCTGTCCTTTGGGGTGCGCCATGAGCACCATTTATATGACCGACGTGTACTAGTGTAGAGACTCAGGAACCGAATATAGGAAAAAGAAATCTAATATGTTGCTGTGTGAGATCAACAAATAGAAGCAAATAATGGCAGAACAGAATCTTAGAAGTAGTCATTCTATCAGTGCTTCCTTTAAGGATGTTAATAGATAATACAGTAAAAAGTACCCTCTGCCATATACTGAACAGCGATTTGTAGGTTACAGGTGTATGTACTCTTGAGGTAACGACTTACATGTGTCCTTTGGAAACACATTGTTCACACAAGAAACGTTGTCATCAGTTCATGATGTTGACCATCCCCCTATTCTGCATCTAAATCAATACTGCGCAAGCAATCTTACAGTGTGTGGTTCCTCCATCTCTTCCCTCCATTCCTTTTCTATTCGCGAATAGCACATGCGAAAACTGATTGTCGGTAAATGTCTGTGTAACATCTATTTTTTTCTAATTTTGTCGTGGTCATTTCGCGAGACATATGAGGGAGAAAGTAATTTGTTGTCCGACTTTTCTTGGAACATAAGCTGTCGAAAATTTCAACATTAAACCCGTCCGTGATGATGTTCAACGCTTGTCTTGTAGCGCCTGAAACTGGAGTTTGTTGAGAGTCTCAGTGACCCTTTCCCTCCGAGTAAACGATTACGTGACGAAATGCTCCGCCCTTCTTTCGATCTTCCCTACATGTTTCTTAATTCTGTTTGGGAAGAGTCTCAGGCTGACGAGCAATAGTCAAGAATCCGTTGAAAAAGTGTTTTGTAGGAGCTCCTTTTGGTTGAATTACATTTCCTTAAGATACTTCCAACGAATCTCAACCTGTTACATGCTTTTCCAACTGTTTTCTTTTTGTTCATTTTAGGTCGCTTCCAGATGGTTACTCGTAGGTACTTTACGGTAGTAACCCACTGATTTGTGTAATCGAACAGTGGTAGATCTCTTGGCCTATTTATGCGGTTTCTCTGCATTGCTTGTTGATATCATCCTGTTACGGCAATCTGTGATTGTTAAAACATAAAATCAACTATTGTCTATATGCACTTTGAATTTGGTGACAGCAAATACCATGTACATCTAGTTTCCTCTGTACATGTATGTTACAATACCATAATTTAGAATTTTGTTTCGAATAGAGGTCAGTGATATAGGTTGGTACTTCCGAAGATCACGGCGCATGAATTCCATATTGAGTGCTTCACCATGTATCTGTGTGTTCCACAGACTCTGTGGGTATTACTACAGGCAGCAAGTCTTCAGTGGGGCAAACAATACAAAAACTGGACATACGTGACTGGAGGCGTGTTGTTGACCGACGTTGAAGTGATGCAAGGTGTCGAGTGCACCGACAGCCCAGTGAGGCGTTTAACTATCCATGTTGGAGGTTTTAGTTCAGACAAGATGTGATACAGTGTTGTTTTGGAGATGGTTTTCGTACCGAGACCTGTGTCCTCTCGTGAACGTTACATGTATGTGAACTACTATGATTATTTTATCATTTTCGTTGACCAGCTATTGCCCTTTCGTCTACATTTTCGTGAAGAAGTGCTGTGGATACGCTTGCCCTCCAAGGTAACATCTGTGTTCAGGGGCTGCACGCATACAATCTTGTTTTCACGAACAGTCGGGCACCCTATCCCACCTCAACTGGCTCGCCAAATCACCTGATCTTAATACCATAGGAAATGATTGGGACTATTGGAAACAACAGGTGAAACTTAGCAATCAATATCCCGTAATTTGATGGGTTTGCAGGGTCTAGTAATCAGCCAGTAAACCGCCTTCCCCGATCCTATAGAGACTCAAACTTCCGTGTCTAAAATGTTCCCAACGTCTGCGTACTTTACGAATAAGCGCTTAGGCAATAAAATTTTTGAATCAGATTTTAAATATATGTTTATAGATGTCAGAATCGCTGCATAATCTATCAAACAGTGGGTGAGTGTAGTGAACGTAATTTGCGTTTCGTTTTAAGCAAAAGCTGGTGTTCGACACATCTCAGTGTTTTTGACGTCTTATGTTCAGAACTTGTGTCGTACAGTGATATAATTGTGCAGGTACATTCAGTGATATGTTGCGAGTAGTCGGTAGTAAATAAGAAATCAATTAAAACGCCATGCCAGATGCTGAAGTATTACTGCGTGGGTAGCGAAGATGAACGTTTTTCTTTTCACCACTTTGTGTGAAGAGTCAGCGACTTACAATGACTTTCTACATAATTTTAAAATTTTGCAAAACTTTTTCTCGCTATGTGGAGTTATTTTCAAGTGCTGTATGAATATAGCTTGGTAATTTGCGTGCAGTAAATTATGCTGCCTCAAGAGATATACACTGTTTCTAACTGTGATACTTGCTTACCGTGTTAAGCATGTGAGTATATCTCTTAATGAGTAGATCATTCATAATTTCAAAGTTTGAAATCCGATCAGTTATATAATAGTGAAAATTAAATTTTTGTTGCCTCTGGAAGTCATTAGGCACGTAACCTGCAGCGAGATCGTGCACCATGAACCGGGTTAATGAGCTCCTCGCCAGGCCGTGAAGGCCAAGGGATGTCTACCAGCCGTCGTGTCATCCTTTGCCTTGCGCAGTCATGCGGATGCGGTATGGATGAGCATGTCGTCAGTACACCGCTTTTTTCCGTTATGCAGACTTTCCCGACCTTGGAGCCGCTCCTGCTGGGTCATGTGGCTCCGTAATTAAGATCATGAAGCTTAGCAGTCCCGAGAATCGAACCCAGGTCCCCCGCATAGCAGCCATCTACGCTGACGACTCAGCTGCGGAAGTGGACTGAATCGGGTTAGCCGTTTAGTAAAACGGATTAGTGACTTCAGCTAGATATGGCATACCAGAAGAAACTTATGAATTCACTTCCTCACCGAACTGAGTTCATTATTAATGCTAGAGGTAGTGGTATACGTTATGACAATGATTTCAAATGCTGGGGAGGAGGAGGTTGACTTTTTTTTTTTTTTTGCTTACGTTATAATGTGAGGCAGTAGCTCAAGGTGTTGAATGCGTAATCCCCTTAGTTTTTTTAACACATACGCAAATTCGAATACAAATCAGATAGCGCTGTTTTGAGACCTCTTCAATGCTGTAGCTGGCTGGCGTGCGCCGGACTGGAAGTCTCGCGGTGGCAGGTAGGTCGCGCCGTTACTGCAGCCTCGCGGCTCGTCTCTGTAACGGTGTAGCCCCCGCGGCTCTGCCCTGGCCCCGCCGATAAGGCAGCGTGCCCGTTACGTAAGCCGACGCCTATCAGCTACAGCTACAGCTGAACTGCACTGCATCTCACCTCCCCTCTTATGTCATAACCGTTATCTCACGCCTTGTCACGTGCATTTCACATCGTACGAAACAATGATACGCTACGGTGTGCCTGTATCTGCTATGTATACTCTTACAGCGCGCTTCATTTACATTCGTTGCGGTTGTCTACGACCATTGCTTCTGCTACGTCGGGGTGAACGAACTTGGCTGTAAAGAGCATTTGTTCAACGGCGCGTAGCGTGATATGCGAACAGTAGGTCACATATTCCTAGATTCCCGGATAGTGTTTGACACGGTGCCCCACCGTAGATTGTAAACGAAGGACCGACTCCCGAAACAGGTTCCCAGGTCCACACCGAGGTGACAGAAATTACGGGCTGGCGATTTGCAGTGCATTGGCGGAGCTGTCATCTGTACTCAGGTGATTCACTTGGAAAGCTTACCGACGTGATTATCAGCGCACGACGGGCATTAAGACTTTGAAAGAGGAATAGTAGTTAAGAGCTAGACGCATGCGACATTCCATTTCGGAAATCGTTAGGAAATACAATTGTCCAAGGTAGACCGTATCAAGAGTGTTCGCAGAATACCGAATTTCAGGCACCATGCCGCGCCCAGTGGCCGCGCCGTCTAGGGCGCCATTTCACGGATTGCGCGGCCCCTCCCGCCGGAGGTTAGAGTCCTCCCTCGGGCGTGGGTGTGTTTGTTGTTCTTATTATAAGTTAGTTTAAGGGGAGGTTCACTATCTTTTGGTTCAAAATCGATTTCTTTAATTGCATTTTTGAATATATAAAAGTTCAAAAATGGTTCAAATGGCTCTGAGCACTATGGGACTTAACTTCTGGGGTCATCAGTCCCCTAGAACTTAGACTACTTAAACCTAACTAACCTAAGGACATCACACACATCCATGTCCGAGACAGGATTCGAACCTGCGAACGTAGCGATCGCGCGGTTCCAGACTGTAGCGCCTAGAACCGCTCGGCCACTCCAGCCGGCTATATAAAATTGTTTAGAATCCGCTCCTCAAATGGTTTTTCCGAATACGGAACGGAAATGTTTATTATACACGGTTGAACAAAAGTATGCACCTGCCTGAAATCGGCCTTTTTCACGCACCACTTTTTTTCTTTCGGAGGACGAGCTGTTGTACCGGTGCTTGGAATTTACTGACTGATTACTAGACCCTGCAAACCCATCAAATTACGGGACATTGATTGCTAAGTTTCACCTGTTGTTTCCAATAGTCCCAATGATTTCCTAAGGTATTAAGTTCGGGTGATTTAGCGAGCCAGTTGAGGCGGGTTACAGTGCCCGACTGTTCATCAAAACAAGATTGTATGCGTGCAGCCTCTGAACACAGATGTTACCATGGAGGGCAAGCGTATCCACAGCACTTCTTCACGAAAATGTGGACGAAAGGGCAATACCTGGCCAATGAAAATGATGAAATAATCATCGTAGCTCACATACAAGTAACGATCATGAGAGGACACAGGTCTCGGTACGAAAACCATTTCCGAAACAACACTGAATCACCTCTTGTCTTAAAGCATGAACGCGTGTGTTTGTAAGTTAGCCCCCAAGCATTTGCATTCTGGTGCAAAGACTGTGCAGATAGTGACTTCCCTAGTAGTGAGCAGTTTCAGCGAAGGGTATTCAGCAATTCTGTAGACCATGACAACGGTGGACGTCACCCTGGGACTGTATTCGACGCAATTCGCAAAGCATTCGGACGACCACCGGATTCAAGCGGCCGAAATCCGCTTGTCACCGGCCGTACGAACGGCTCTGGAGCAGCGCAGGATGGCCCAGATCGAGCCGAACGCCCTCTGTGAGGAAGAGGGAGGACTAGTTTATGGACCCGGAATATCAGATTGAACGTACATTGCATAATATTGCATTTATATGTAGTCAAAACTACAAATGCGTTTTTCTCGACACGACTTTTTTTTATCGCGCAGTGTGGTAACTTCAAATCTACTGAACCGATTGGCATGATTCTTTGTTTCCGACGAAGCTAACTAAATTGTCTAGGCGTTGTACCACTTTTATTCCGATCCATCAACTATAAATATTTTTGCTTTGCCGACGAAGTCGAAAAATCGAGGAAAAAATTGTATTTTTTTCAAATGGCCGCCATTTTGTTTCCTATGGTCCAAATAACTTAAGCGAGGTACAACTCCTAAAGGGTCTTATATACTTCCCTAACGTCAACTCAATTTTTTTTTCATACGAGCCGGCTGACCTGTGACATACCGCGCGTGGTCTGCATGGAAATTTTGTTTCGTCCCGACGGCACTTCAGCCGGTCGAAAAAATTCCAGTTTGTAGAGAAAATATCAATAAACATTTTGACCAAATTTGACATTGATATCTATAACACATCCCGAGAAAAAAATTCTCAAACATGCTTTTCTCGGGCCAAAGATAGTAAACCTCCCCTAAGTAGTGTGTACGCCTAGGGACCGATGACCTCAGGAGTTTGTTCCCGTAGTAATCCACACACATTTGAGCCGCTCACCACGGACAACGCAGTGGCCGATGGCCTTCACTTAACCACCAAGAGCAACTGCGTTTGCGTTAGTTGTTAGTGTTAAGACAAGCAACATTGCGTAAAATAACCGCAGACTTCAGTGAGGGACGTACCTCGAACGTATCCGTTAGGACAATGCAGCGAAATGTGGCGTTTAATGGGCTGTAGCAGCCTTTGATAACAGCACATCGTCTGCAGCGCCTCTCTTGGGCTTGTGACCATGTCGGTTGGACCTAGACGACTGGAAAACCTTGGCCTGGTGCACTGTTTTGTTGTAAGGAAGATTATTGTTTAAATGAACAATTCCATTTCCTGAGTGCTGATTTCAGTTGGTGGGAGCTGATGGTAGGGTTCGAGTGTGGCGCAGATTCCACAAAGCAATGGACCCAAGTTGGTAACAAGGTACTGTGCAAGCTGTCGGGGGCTCCATAATGGTGTGTGTTGTTTACAGGCAATTGACTGGATCCTCTTTATGTTCGGCTACTTGGGGACCATTTGCAGTCATTCATGGAATTAATGTTCCCAAACAACGATACATGTCACCGGGCCACAATTGTTCACAGTTGGTTTGAAGAACATTCTGGACAATTCGAGCGAATGATTTGGCCTCCCAGATCGCCCGACGTGAGAATCCCATCGAACATTTATAGGATATAATCGAGACGCCAGATCGTGCACAAAATCCTACACCGGCGAAACTTTCGCAAATACGATCGGCTATAGAGGCAGCACTGCTCATTGTTTCTGTAGGGGACTTCCAGTGCCTTGTTGAGCCCATCCGACGTAGAGTTGCTGCACTACGCCGGGCAAAAGAAGATCCGGCACGATATTAGGAGGTATCCCATGACTTCTGTCATCTCAGTCTATGAATGGCTCGGAGACTTCTTCAGTAATAGAATCCAAACGTCGTCCTCGACGGCGTGTGTTCATTAGAGACGTGGGTATAGTCAAGAGTGCCTGAGGCAAGTGTAATACGACCGCGCTTGTTGCCTATATACATAAATGATATGACAAGATAGGGTGGGAAGCGATCTCAGACTGCTTGCTATAGTTAGCGGGAAAGTATCGTCATATAATGAGGAGGGGAGGTGGGCGCAGTCATACCGGTGATGACTGTGAGCTGGGGTTTTTAACGCTCTCAATACCTATTCCGTGCCATAAATATTTGCTGATAGAAATACAGTAGGCGTTATTACCCTTAACCTAAATTTGACTTATATAAAAGAATCTTTTTGTAAGTCCTATCTGTGGCTACGAATATCAATTAGATTTTCACACCAACTTTTATAGCCTTAATTTTTTATTAATTAGGGATTTAATTAATCTAATATGGATTAGGTAATTTTTAACGACAGTAGAAGCACGTACAGGTTGTTGTGCTACTGACTGTAAAAAATTGTTGGGAAGGTGGCCACATGACGGTGACACTTCCGATAAATGAAGAAACACACACAAGCCAGTTAAAGTTAACCTGGAAGGCAGAAACCGATAAATACTGGTAATTTCTTTGTGTGTGAAGAATGTATACTGTGATGTGCCATTAGCAATGTCTAACCAATAACATTAATATTGTTCTAGTGTTGCTAGCACAAAACGAATGAAAAAAGCCACATTTACACTATCAAACAGTTGTCATTCGATGAGTTTAGTATTTGGCCTACAAGAACAAACTATTAATGCGTAACAGACTCATAATTAACTAATGCCGTGTTTAAGTGTGTGGGCTGTTGAGTAAGTGATTTAGTGCCTTATCAGTATAAAGTTCTCGGGTTCAAATGCCAGTCAGTTCCTGTAATTTTTTTTATCATTCCCCTCTGGTAGTGATACGTTATTGTGAAAAATTTTATTGACAGAAGATCTTTCTGGGCGTTCCACTACCAAAACGTACGAATGCCAGAATATCGGCATTGAAATGACACCGTTTAGTCAGAGCAATACAACACTGTATGAAAATTATTGGTCGACTTTTGGTCATTTAAATGTATCAAAAATTCAAAGTCAGGCAGAACCTTGCTTTCCCTCTCCAACATATTTTCCCCGTCTAAGAACGTTTAGGTCATTCCACACACTACCATTTTCTTTTACACGCAATCAGTAGTATATAATTCATTCATTATTTTAAATTGCCTGTACAATTATTATATATTCAGTTAAGTCTCTAAAAAGATATTTCAAACAAAATGGAATTGTTCATTTAAACAATCATCTTCTTTACAACAAAACAGTGCCCCTGTTTATACTTCACTGTCCTTCATAGATGATTAGGTTGGTGTATTTGCATCTAATTTATTTTCAGTGGACAAACACATACAGCATTCTCACTCCATGAGCCATGCGGGACTGAAATACCAAGTGATAACTGATGTCTCCTGTGGACATTCAAATTTTGAAATAACGTCAACCCATACTTACAACGTAGTCAACCATTAAATCAGTGGAATTCTGCGAGTATAAATATTGCATCATTTGTGAAACAAGGTGCTCCGCTCACTCTTTGATGCAAGGTAAATCGTGTAGGATGTGGCAAGCAAGTATCAAATGTAGCCCTGGCCTAATCACATTTTCTTGTAGAATAATAGTTAGCTGTTAATGCAAAGGATCTCAAACCTGAGCCACATCTTTTAAGAACGTCAGAACCTGTAGTCTTCGCAGACAGACGTGATAACAACTGTCCATTTACATATGACACAACTTTAAGCACCGAAACACTCGCTTCATCTATGTAGTTATTGCACAAGGCCGTTGTGGCACCATTCAAATTACTATCGCCTACTTGAGTCGACAGCTTACCCGCAGAAAGTAGTTGATTTTCTTCCTGTATTGCATATCTACTTCACACACAGTGTGTCATATGATACGAACAATAATATCATGAAGTGGTTTCTCTAGCTTGAGGAGAATCTTTTTGCAACAAAAGAACACGAACAGATGCATAAAATAAGAAAATTGGCAAAGACATAAAGTTTTTAGTGCACAAAAGTTACCACTACCTTCTAGAGAAGCGGTTCCCGAGACGTAGACAAATATTCCACTTAACAGTTAACACAGAATGAAACAATAGATCCGCCTCCGTAGATCAGTGATTGCATGCGCGGTAGCTCAGCGCGTTCAGTCAGGGAGCTAGCCATCGTCCGTAGTAAAAAATCGAATCAAGATATCAGCGGTAGATTCTGCGAGACGTCATGCGACGTCTGCGCAGGACTGCTCCCACACAGAAGAAAGACAACGAAGAAGAAGGGGTAAAAAAGAAGAAAAAGAAGTGTTCATCGTATGTGGCTTCTGTGCGGAAGACCCGGGTTCGATTCCTGTTACTGCCAGGGATTTGTTCTTGGTGTGAGGACTCGAAATGGGGGTGGGGGGAGACGACGACTCGGCATCATGAGGCTTGTTCAGGATTTACTTGACTGAGAAGTAGCGGAACAAGGCTGACAACCAGTGGGAGAACGGTGTGTTCGACCCCCTGCCTCCCCATACCACATCCAAATGACGCCATTGGCAGAGGTTGGCCCGTCTGGGCCAGAACGCGGAACTTTGTGAAAAGGGTAAAGTCATACAATGCACACACCAAAAAGAATTAATATATTGACAATATTAATGGATTGTTGTCTGCTCATAACATTAACTCTCTGGATTATCTAAATCGTAAACATTGAAGTAAATTACACAAGCATGGAAAACAGCTGTGACAACAGTGGCAACAGCAAAGGAAAGTAAGTCAGAACATCAAATTTTGTCAAATAGGTATCATATACTGAAGCATTATACTCATTTAGAAAACATTAGCGCAACTTACATTTTGCATATATGACGTAAATGAAATAAACATGTAAGGCACTTCAATGTCTGTGATGCGAACTCATGACTGAAGTTAGATCAGTGTCAACTTCGGGGAAACGCTCTGAACATATTTTCCTGTATTTTCTCACAATGTCTTGATACACAAACTTTTCCTTGTGTTGTCCGTGAGCTTTTAAGCATAATCTAGTGAACTAAACGGAACGGAGAGCCCATATTTAAACCAAAAGTATCGGTGTAGCTAAAGCATTTAGCTGTAGAAAGTAACCTCTGATTTTCCGCTTGTGTGCCTTAGCCGGTTACTCCCATCAGATTAACTTCCCAGTCCCTAGATTTCGACCTCGATAGAGATTTATGTCGATTGCGATACACACTCCCCGTGCTAAGACGTCTAACATGTTTCTCGATATACATTCCATGGCTGGTTATATACACTGATCAGTGAGAACACAAGACCACCTACCAACTACCGAAATAAACCCGTCCAGGCGAAAGGAGCGGCACCTGGCGAGGAATGACTTCTAGTCAGACACGTGCTGTGCATACTCGTATCAGTGAGAGTGCTGTCCGTGTAATGGGCAAGGCGCGCGATATGTTAGACCCACGGCAGATAGTGATAGCCAATAGGATCGGCACGAGCATTTCGGACTTGCTGGGTGTTTGCGGAGGGCTGTGGTGTCTTCAACAAAGTTGAAACAACATCCAGGCGCGGTGGGGTTGGGCGGCCACCCCTCATTTCAGATGAGGGACGTCTCAGGCTGGACAGACTGGTAAAACAGGACAGGCGGCGAACTATGGCGGAACTAACATCAGCCTTTAATGCTGGACAGAGGACAAGTGTGTCTGACAAAACAGTGCACCGAACACTCCTAACGACGACGGGTCTTCGCAGTCGACGACCTATGCATGTGCCAATGTTAACACCACGAATCGGCATCTACGATTGGAATGGGCACGTGACCATAGGCGCCGGATCTTGGCCCAGTGGCAGAGCATTGCATGGTCTGATGAATCTCGATACCTTCTTCAACATGCCGATGGCAGGGCGCACTTATTCTGCGGAACGGAGACAAGCTGGCGGCTGCACCATTATGCTCTGGGGAACATTCACGTGGGCATCCATGGGTCAATTGGAGCTCGTGTAAGGCGCCATGATGTCCAAGGAGTGTCGTGCACCGGTTGCAGACCACGTACATTCGTTCATTACGATCATGTTTCCCGACGGCAGTGTCATTTTTCAGCAAGATAATGCGACGTATCTCAAGGCCAGGAGTATTATGGAGTTCTTCGAGGAACACAGTGGCGAATTCCAATTTATATGCTGGCCCCCTCAATTCGCCAGATCTGAACACAATCGAACAATGTGCAGATGTGGTTCCAACTCCCTCCAGCGACCTACCAAGGCCTCATTGCTTCCAAGCCATAATGTTTTGGCTGGTCAGTGTATTTCGGAGCATTCTTCGTAGGGTTTTATGCAGCTTTGTATACAGAGTGTAATTTGAGGGCGACAGTCTTCCTCTCTCTCTCTCTGTGTGTGTGTGTGTGTGTGTGTGTGTGTGTGTGTGTGTGTGTGTGTGTGTGTGTGCGCGCGGGGGGAAGGGGAGGAGTTAATGAAGGGATTTTGTTACGACTGCTTCTGTAAGTTACTTTTAAAATCTTGGCTTTCGAATGTTTATTTTGTACGCAATGTGATTTGGCTCTCTGCGTATATGCGTATAGACCTGCTCAGAGGTCCTCTAACGATCACCTACCTTAATAACCACCCATGTGGATTGGTGGATTGCACAAGTACTCTGCTAGCCTAGTGACTACTGCTTCTTTTGTGTAGTTCAAGAGGAATCTTACATTTCTCCACCCCATGATGTATGTTCAGACATCAGCAGTGCCGGCCGGAGTGTCCGTGCGGTTCTAGGCGCTACAGTCTGGAACCGAGCGACCGCTACGGTCGCAGGTTCGAATCCTGCCTCGGGCATGGATGTGTGTGATGTCCTTAGGTTAGTTAGGTTTAATTAGTTCTTCAGAGCCATTTGAGCATCAGCACAGGCACAGAAGCAAGCTCACACTAAAGTCATAGTTAAACCGTATTTTTGATGCTTAAGAAGTCGACTATGTCTTTTCCTGCGTTATTTTTGTTACGATTATTTCTTAAAACTCGTCTTTCGAAGCGTTGAAATACCCGTTTTGATACTGCTGTGAGGGTACAAGACTGCGAATCGTGGCAGCATTGTCGTATGCCACAAAAGCTCAACAAGTTTCTCAATGGCACGGCCGTACGACAGCAGTGCGAATATGCAATCTATTCAGGTTCACAGAAGCAGTGATTTGTGAGGAAGCGCAGGGCTATTGAAACCGCCCGCAATGCCTTCTACCAGCAATCCTTGGCTCAGAGGAGCAGTTAATGAGCCTCGTTTGGCTTGTTGGAGAATCGCCCGATAGGAAAGTCTCCACTCACCGCTCTGTGCCATTGGGTTGACAGAAGATACTGTGCTTCGCCTGAGCGTTGAGTGAAATGCCTCGAGTGCACGGGAACTGTATTCTCAAATAAGGAAAGGAGGTAGCTGAATCCTTTACTTCGACAAACTTATCTGTTACATCGTTATAACTTTTTCCTACGCACACTCTTCGTATTCTATTCTGATCTAGTGAACGCAACGAGTTTATTACTAAAAATTGCCGGACTTTGATTTAAGTCACTTGTACTTGTACTACACTAGGCTGCTGTCGTTCTTGTATTAGGGAGAAAAAAACTGATTTGTGATGACTGCTCTTACTCATGTATGATATTCAAAGCTGTTGTGTAACATGTTGGTCGCTATATCTGTTCAAATTGTATTGCATGTTTCTTATTTTATTGATATCACCTAAACAGATTCGGGCCTTCGAAGTCCCTCGCTTTACGTACGCAGTACTTTTTAATTGCGTTATTTAATGACGATTTTAATATGATATATAGTGATAAACTGGCAGAGATATAATTACAAGTGATGCAAAACAAGATTTTGATGTATCTAAAGACATTGTGAATAACAGTACTGTCTGCAAAGTAATAGCGTTAATAGCAGCGGTGTTGTTATTCCTTTTCCTGGGTGTACAAAAGTTACATTTTCTGACATAACGAGTTTTATGGGAGACAAGTTACGTAGGTTGGAAAAATCAGGAAATCAGCTAGTAAAGAAGGATATTTAGCTAAAGTGGGGACAGGCGTTCATACAGGGCAAAGACAGACATTATTAACTGTCTTTTAGAACTGGAGATGTGATACAGTACTCTGGTATAGTGAGGGAATTAAGGAGGTCATTCTAGAGTCGGGTTCGTTCCATTGAAAAGGATTTACAATGAGAAAAGACGCTTGAGTGATGGAATGCGGCAGGTGACTTATGCACACAAGAGAAATAAACGAACAGACCCGCATAATTACAGACCAATATCTTTAAACATCGGTCTGCTGCAGAATTCTTGAAGACCTCCTGAGTTCGAATATAAGAAATTTCCTTGAGACAGTAAAGCATCGTCCACACTTCGGCTCATATTCGGACTGCGTCGCGCGAAACTCAGCTTGCCGTTTTCTCACATTACATCGTATTAACCATGGAGGAGGGTAACACGTAGATTCAATAATTCCAGATTTCCGGAAAGCATTTGACACGGTGCCCCAATGCAGATTATTGAAAAATGTCCAGCATACGGTTTAGGGTCCGAGATATGTGACTCGAAGACTTTTCAAGTAATAGAACCCAGTACGTGGTTCTCGACGGCGAATGTTTGAGACAAATGTGTCGTCAGGAGTGCCCTGGGGAAGTGCGATATACGATGTGTTCAATCTACCCCATCTTCCGCGTACTCAGAATAGTTTTAGAGAGTTTATCAGTAAGTTTTGTTGCATGTAAATTATTTGTTTCACTCTTCCGAACAATAACAGTACCTAAAGGCCAGCCTTACTGCCCTCCTTTGCAGTACCTTAGTGGAAGTGGTTTGTCACAGCAGACAAAAGCCGGACTGCTACGTCTGCCTCCCAGTCAGTCTTACTGAAACCTGCAATGATTGCTTTTCTCAGCTATCAACTTTCTATTTTTACGCGCTGCAGCATTTGCGATATTTCGCCGTCCACATTTCAAATTTTATACAGACAAATAGTGGTTACTACACCGTGGTGTAGGTTTGCTTGCCTGGCTGCAAGAACTGCATTGTGCCGGCTGACGTGTTTCTTGGCACAGCCTGGCCGCGGGCGGAAACTATGCCTTATTACAACCGCTCCGCTCAGTACGATGACCAGCTGGCCCCGTTATGCCAGCTGCGCGCATCGCTCTTTCGCGTGTGTGCGTCTTTTTTGTCCCCGCAGTCATACGCAGACGCCATTGCTGTTGATGGCATGTGCCCTGATGGCTCTTCCTTTTGACGTTTGACATTCCTGAGAGCCATATAGAGCGACAGTGTACCAAAAACACTTATTAAACTGGCGTTAGTTATGTAGTTACTGGAAGAAGACAGCCAAAATTCTTTCATTATGAAGCATACGTCAATCTCATGTAGTAAGTACCACGTGAAGGGAAAAATAACATCCACCGTTTGAGTAAAGCGAAAACTCGTTGCTAGTGGAATTAGTAATAGCGTCATTCGGAAAAATTTCCCAAATGTTCATGTGCAATAAACTGTGACTTTGAAATTAAAATTTAAAAATTTAGTACCTGTAGGCTGGTACAAAGAATTGCCAGTAGTGGTGAACCAAATAAACGTCTGTGACAACCGTTGCCATCGAATAAACTCTTAAGTCTCCAATCGTCCGCTTACAACGTCGTAGCGTATCGCCTTCAGTAATATTAATTTTGGGCGAGGTGTGGAAGAAACCAATTATATGAAGATCACAGCTCAGACACCCAAAACCTCGTTTCACCTCACGCCATGCACGATTTAAAATACATACGAGGGTATCCGTACACCAATTTCCGCAGTGACGCGAATTGGTTCTCCCACGCTAGTCCCATGCGAAATGACGTTCTTGTTTTAGCTGTGCTCCTTATACGAAAAGCTGCGAAAGCCGAAGGCGAACACAGCATCTGTGCGGTAGGGAAAGGGGAAGAGCAGACCGTAACCACACGTAGGTTAGACTCAAGCGTAAGACCATGTCATCGTTAATGTAAGTGGCAGGATTGGTAGTTGAGAGTGTGTCCCATCGAAAGTGTATATAATGATTTAATCTAAATGAAGAAACACTCGCACCATGCATACCCTCTTTGACAGAAGTGGGTAGTGAGCTTATGAAATCTTCCGAAGACATTGAAACCTTCGAAAATTCTGTTCAAAGACCTCATCTCTATTATTAAAGCCGGCGGTTGGCCGAGCGGTTCTAGGCGCAACAGTCTGGAACCGCGCGACTGCTACGGTCGCAGGTTCGAATCCTGCCTCGGGCATGGATGTGTGTGATGTCCTTAGGTTAGTTAGGTTTAAGTAGTTCTATGTTCTAGGGGACTGATAGCCTCAGTAGTTAAGTCCCATAGTGCTCAGAGCCATTTGAACCATCTATTATTAAATACGAAGTTAAATTATATTGAGAGCTTGGGCAGAAAAGCTTATCACTAGGTGAAATTCTGAACTTAATGTTGCTTATTTATCATTTCGCATACCCTAATGACAAACACAGTTGTAAATTTTCTGTGTAATTCAAATAGTACTTGTAAAGGAGGATTTAATCGAGTCTGGGGTTAGTGGCCATGAAATTTTAGCATCCCATTAACCTAGCAAGAAATCTGTCCACCTTTGAGTCATTCCGCCTCGTGCGGAAAGGCTACAGTTTCGCAGTTATGACGTCTACTGGTAAGGTTCGATCTTGGTACCATCGCTTTCTCGTCATTTATCGTGTGTCATTAACAAAGCCAAACGATTTTTGAGTTTATTTTAATATGTACCCATTTACTGTCTCAAAAACACTCAATCTGGTTTTTAGTTACACCCACTGTTGATGCAATATGTCTGCATGGTGTGTTACTGGCGGTAATATTAGTAATTCGCGTCATCGTTCACAGACGTGGGAAACTTGATCTTTGTAAACACTAGTAGGAAAAATAACGTGATCTTGGAGACGCTAAAATCAGCGAAATGTGAAAAGAGCGTACTGCTGCAATACGTCCAGTTGTATAATTAAAGTTTCTTCTGAAAAAAGAAGAATGAGCCAAGAACGCATCCATCGAAAAAATGCCACACATTTACTTCAGGGCAATCGTTCTCCACTTTCCCTACAGCATACGTGTTGGTTGTTCATCACTGTACCCCAGCCGCGAGAAATGAATGGCTTTTCACTTTAATGCAAGACCATACCTGTAACAATGAGAGATCTCAATAATAATTTACAAAATGAATGGTGAACGCCTTGAGCAAGTCACATTGTGTAAGCATTTAGGTATAATTCTAAAGAAGTATATTAATAAAATGAGACAACCAAGTAAAATCCATCTCAGCGTGTTGAATGAAACACTTAGACTTGTTGGAAAGGTTCTGGGAAAGTGCAGTGCTTCTGTGAAGAAAATGAAATTTGCATACAATACGCTAGTGCGGTCAGTTTTAGAGTTTTGTTCAAACGTTTGGAATGCTTATCAATTACGCCTGGCAGCAGATGTCAAGTCAGAGACGCATGATAACAACAGACCAGTATAACCAACACGAAAGCATAACAGAAATCTCGGGGATCTTATATAGGAATCCTTGAAACAAAGGCAAAATAGTGCTCGACGCACCTTGGTAGGAAAACTGCATCTGTGCTCGAAGAAGACAATACGATACTACTGTCTCTATTATGTAGGGATCCTGAAAAAGTAAAAATTAAGACGCCTCTATAGGGTTACAAACTGAGGTGACAAAAGTCATGGGATAGCGATAGGCACATGTACACGTGACGGTTGTATCGCTTACACAAGTTTTAAAAGGACAGTGCATTGACGAAGCTATCATTTGTACTCAAGTGATTCATTTGAAAAGTTTACCGACGTGATTATTGCCGCTCGACGGGAATTCACAACTTTGAACGCAAATGGTAGTTGGAGATAGACGCAAGGGCTTTTCATCTCGGAAATCGTTACGGAATTCAGTATTCCGCTATCGACAGTGTCTAGAGTCTGCTCAGAATACCAAATTTCAGGCATTACTTCTCACCACGGATAACGCAGTGGGCGCGGCCGTCACTTGAAGACCGAGAGCAGCGGCGTTTGCGTAAAGTTGTCAGTGTTAACAGGCAAGCAACACTGCGTGAAATAACCGTAGAAATCAATGTGGGACGTACGACGAAAGTATCCGTTAGGACAGTGCGATGAAATGTGGCGTTAATGGACTACGGCAGCAGACGACTGACGCGAGTGCCTTTGCTTAATAGCACGACATCGCCTACGGTGCGTTTCTTGGGCTCGTGTCATGTCGGTTGGACCCTAGACGTCTGGGGAACCGTGGCCTGGTCAGATGAGTCCGGGCTAGAATGTGGCGTAGCCTGCGCTAAGCCGTGGACCGAAGTTGTCAACAAGTGACTGTACAAGCTGGTGGTGGCTCCATGGTGATGTGGGCTGGTTTTACATGGAATGGTCTGCGTCATTGACTGAAAATGGTTATGTTCGGCTACTTGGAGACCATTTGCAGCCATTCGTGGCTTCGTTACCAAATAACGATGTCATCGGGGCACAGTTGTTAGCGATTAGTCTGAAGAACATTATGAAGAATTCGAGCGAATGATTTGGCCACCCAAATCGTCCGACATAAATCTCGTCTAACGTTTATGGGGCACAATCGGGAGGTCAGTTCGTGCCTAAAATCATGCACCGGCAACACTTGCAATTATGGACGGCTATAGCGGCAGCATGGATCAATATTTGTGCATGGGATTCCAACGACCTAAGTCCATGCCACAACGGATCGCTGCACTAAGCCGGGCAGGAGGTTCGGCTTGATATTAGGACTTATGCTATGACTTTTATCACTCAGTGTAGACGGCCTTTTTGCGTGTCAGTGAACGGATGGAATAAGACAGAGACTATCAAATACTGATGCGAAGTATTGTCAGTCGCGCACTGCAGAATATGTACACTGATAAGGCCAAAAGATAATGACGGCCGCCCACCACCAGACTGAATGCTGGTTGTTGGCGTAGAGGGCTTGTGATGTGCTCAGGAAAGTGTGTAAGCCAAGCAGAAACGAATGTGGGTAATCATTGTACCGACGATTCGTCTTACCGGAACCCAGTAGAACAGACCTGGGACGCTATCGAATGTCAGCTCCGCGCCCACAAACCACCAGCCCGTGATTTACGTAAATTATGCAACCTGCACCTAGACGTCTCGTGCCGCGTACCTCCTGAAACCTATCAAGGACTCGTCAAATCCAAGGCACACAGAACCACTGCTGAATTGAGTTCCAAAGGTAGCCAGTAACGCTATTCAGTAGGCGGTCATAATGTTCCGGCTCATTCGTAAACGTAGATGGATGTTTCCCATACTGCACACGTGAAAAGATGATTTTTCAGAATATATGTGTTGTAGAAAATCAACTGTCTTATTTAAAAGTCAAAATTGCCATTTTCTATTTAACTTGTCAAGCATGTATACCGCAAACTGCATTCGGTGAACTCTGTGCACAGTCACCCTAGAGATTTTGAGCTCCTATAAAGCCTTCCAAAAAGGTAAGGTACGTGAATTATACCCGTATGCAATGTCAGATTCACTTGTCCTTGGTCGGCCAGAATCACACTTCACATTCACACTGTCTTTCTGCGGAAAGGTGTTGCACAACTGATATATTAACTTGTGGAGGAGATCCATTCCATATCTATATTAACTTCTGGAGGGGATGTATTCCATATCTGTATTAATCTGTGGAGAAGATTGTCCATATCTAGTTCCTTTGCACCAATATGTTAACGTTTGGTCAGAATGAACCATTCAGCATAATGCGCTTTATCTTAAACGGAGGTCATCCCGGTCCACTCTTAATATTTCCTGGACCATACACAAACGTATCTGTTTGAGTATGTCAGTCACGTATGTCAAAAACCGTCTATATATACAACGTACGACGGGACTTTACGGCATGGCCTCCTTCGATTTTCTTCGTATTTATAGCATGTGATGGTCGTTGATTGGACATTAGTTTCGCAAAGCAGTACGATGCATTTTTCAAGACCACTCGAAATAAAATCATCTCTGAAGATGTGCTAGCGCTGATTTGAATTCTGTAGACATTATTAAAAATTGAAATATCAGTTGGCAAAGATTGAATCATGATTTCGGTTATCACTTCCTACAACCTTTCGAGTCAGGGAACATAAGCAGACTGAAGCGACGATCCAAAATTTATACCAAGGCCGAGAGCAGGTATAAATTGTCATTCTTCGCTGCAGTCTGCGTATATACATCATAGATATTTGAGACTTGTGAAGGTCTCGGGAACCATATAGTTTCATTGGGTCGACGATTCTGATAGTTCCATAAATATTTCTAAATACAGATTATGTAATAACAGTTCGGATGCAAATTTTTACAAAACTTGTTCACTATTGAATACGTCACTGTCGGGCCTGGAGGTCTATCGATAAAGCACATACTTCAAAACAGAACTGTCGCGTCATCGAATCGCGGCCGGACTACAGGAATTTTCAGTCCTCTTTTTTTTTTTTGCCATCACCTCTCAACGATTTGCGCAGTTTCCAGTAACGACACATGGTTCGGATTCCACGTTAAACTATAGGTCCCATTACCCTCCTCGGATAACTGGTGTAGATAAGGGACACGCAAGTCGCCGAAGTGGCGTCCAACTGGAAGACTTGCACACTGGGCCACGCGAAATTACGTCAACAGTGGCCGAGACCGCAACGTTGAAAAATGTTATTCTTTACTATATAATCATGGTTTCATTATTTGGTAACCAACATCTCCGTTTGACAATGTAGAATTCTAATAAAAGTAAATAAAGAGTACTAGTCTGGAAGTCCCCCCCATGAACCATGGACCTTGCCGTTGCTGGGGAGGCTTGCGTGCCTCAGCGATACAGATAGCCGTACCTTAGGTACAACCACAACGGACGGGTATCTGTTGAGAGGCCAGACAAACGTGTGGTTCCTGAAGAGGGGCAGCAGCCTTTTCAGTAGTTGCAAGGGCAACAGTCTGGATGATTGACTGATCTGGCCTTGTAACAATAACCAAAACGGCCGTGCTGTGCTGGTACTGTGAACGGCTGAAAGCAAGGGGAAACTACGGCCGTAATTTTTCCCGAGGGCATGCAGCTTTACTGTATGATTAAATGATGATGGCGTCCTCTTGGGTAAAATATTCCGGAGGTAAAATAGTCCCCCATTCGGATCTCCGGGCGGGGACTACTCAAGAGGATGTCGTTATCAGGAGAAAGAAAACTGGCGTTCTACGGATCGGAGCGTGGAATGTCAGATCCCTTAATCGGGCAGGTAGGTTAGGAAATATAAAAAGGGAAATGGATAAGTTAAAGTTAGATATAGTGGGAATTAGTGAAGTTCGGTGGAAGCAGGAACAAGACTTTTGGTCAGGTGAATACAGGGTTATAAATACAAAATCAAATAGGGGTAATGCAGGAGTAAGTTCAATAATGAATAAAAAAAAATAGGAGTGCAGTTAAGCTACTACAAACAGCATAGTGAACGCATTATTGTGGTCAAGATAGATACGAAGCCCACACCTACTACAGTAGTACAAGTTTATATGCCAACTAGCTCTGCAGATGACGAAGAAATTGAAGAAATGTATGATGAAATAAAAGAAATTATTCAGGTAGTGAAGGGAGACGAAAATTTAATAGTCATGGGTGACTGGAATTCGAGTGTAGGAAAAGGGAGAGAAGGAAACGTAGTAGGTGAATATGGATTGGGGCTAAGAAATGAAAGAGGAAGCCGCCTGGTAGAATTTTGCACAGAGCACAAATTAATCATAGCTAACACTTGGTTTAAGAATCATGATAGAAGGTTGTATACATGGAAGAACCCTGGAGATACTAAAAGGTATCAGATAGATTATATAATGGTAAGACAGAGATTAAGGAACCAGGTTTTAAATTGTAAGACATTTCCAGGGGCAGATGTGGACTCTGACCACAATCTATTGGTTATGACCTGTAGATTAAAACTGTAGAAACTGCAAAAAGGTGGGAATGTAAGGAGATGGGACCTGGATAAACTGAAAGAACCAGAGGTTGTACAGAGTTTCAGGGAGAGCATAAGGGAACAATTCACAGGAATGGGGGAAAGAAATACAGTAGAAAAAGAATGGGTAGCTTTGAGGGATGAAGTAGTGAAGGCAGCAGAGGATCAAGTAGGTAAAAAGACGAGGGCTAGTAGAAATCCTTGGGTAATAGAAGAAATATTGAATTTAATTGATAAAAGGAGAAAATATAAAAATGCAGTAAATGAAGCAGGCAAAAAGGAATACAAACGTCTCAAAAATGAGATCGACAGGAAGATCAAAATGGCTAAGCAGGGATGGCTAGAGGACAAATGTAAGGATGTAGAGGCTTATCTCACTAGGGGTAAGATAGATACTGCCTACAGAAACATTAAAGAGACCTTTGGAGAAAAGAGAACCACTTGTATAAACATCAAGAGCTCAGATGGAAACCCAGTTCTAAGCAAAGAAGGGAAAGCAGAAAGGTAGGAGTATATAGAGGGTCTATACAAGGGCGATGCACTTGAGGACAATATTATGGAAATGGAAGAGGATGTAGATGAAGATGAAATGGGAGATACGATACTGCGTGAAGAGTTTGACAGAGCACTGAAAGACCTGAGTCGAAACAAGGCCCCCGGAGTAGACAACATTCCATTGGAACTACTGACGGCCTTCGGAGAGCCAGTCCTGACAAAACTCTACCATCTGGTGAGCAAGATGTATGAAACAGGCGAAATACCCTCAGACTTCAAGAAGAATATAATAATTCCAATCCCTAAGAAAGCAGGTGTTGACAGATGTGAAAATTACCGAACAATCAGTTTAATAAGCCACAGTTGCAAAGTACTAACACGAATTCCTTACAGACGAATGGAAAAACTAGTAGAAGCCGATCTCGGGGAAGATCAGTTTGGATTCCGTAGAAATACTGGAACACGTGAGGCAGTACTGACCTTACGACTTATCTTAGAAGAAAGATTAAGGAAAGGCAAACCTACGTTTCTAGCATTTGTAGACTTAGAGAAAGCTTTTGACAATGTTGACTGGAATACTCTCTTTCAAATTCTAAAGGTGGCAGGGGTATAATACAGGGAGCGAAAGGCTATTTACAATTTGTACAGAAACCAGATGGCAGTTATAAGAGTCGAGGGACATGGAAGGGAGTAAGACAGGGTTGTAGCCTATCCCCGATGTTATTCAATCTGTATATTGAGCAAGCAGTAAAGGAAACAAAAGAAAAGTTCGGAGTAAGTATTAAAATCCATGGAGAAGAAATAAAAACTTTGAGGTTCGCCGATGACATTGTAATTCTGTCAGAGACAGCAAAGGACTTGGAAGAGCAGTTGAACTGAATGGATGGTGTCTTGAAGGGAGGATACAAGATGAACATCAACAAAAGCAAAACGAGGATAATGGAATGTAGTCGAACTAAGTCGGGTGATGTTGAGGGTATTAGATTAGGAAATGAGACAAAGTAGTAAAGGAGTTTTGCTATTTGGGGAGCAAAATAACTGATGATGGTCGAAGTAGAGAGGATATAAAATGTAGACATGCAATGGCAAGGAAAGCGTTTCTGAAGAAGAGAAATTTGTTAACATCGAGTATAGATTTAAGTGTCAGGAAGTCATTTCTGAAAGTATTTGTATGGAGTGTTGCCACGTATGGAAGTGAAACATGGACGGTAAATAGTTTGGACAAGAAGAGAATAGAAGCTTTCGAAATGTGGTGCTACAGAAGAATGCTGAAGATTAGATGGGTAAATCACATAACTAATGAGGAAGTATTGAATAGGATTGGGGAGAAGAGAAGTTTGTGGCACAACTTGACTAGAAGAAGGGATCGGTTGGTAGGACATGTTCTGAGGCATCAAGGGATCACCAATTTATTATTGGAGGGCAGCGTGGAGGGTAAAAATCGTAGAGGGAGACCAAGAGATGAATACACTAAGCAGATTCAGAAGGATGTAGGATGCAGTAGGTACTGGGAGATGAAGAAGCTTGCACAGGATAGAGAAGCATGGAGAGCTGCATCAAATCAGTCTCAGGACTGAAGACCACAACAACAACAACAACAAGTATGGAAGTCCGGATAAACATTGAAGACCCCGCACTACGGTACCGTAGTACCTTCTAGAGTAGCCAAAACAAAATGGCTCAACCTGTTGATAAAGTGTTTATGCACAGGGTGTTACAAAAAGGTACGGCCAAACTTTCAGGAAACATTCCTCACACACAAATAAAGAAAATATGTTAAGTGGACATGTGTCTGGAAACGCTTACTTTCCATGTTAGAGCGCATTTTATTACTTCTCTTCAAATCACATTAATCATGGAATGGAAACACACAGCAACAGAACGTACCAGCCTGACTTCAAACACTTTGTTACAGGAAATGTTCAAAATGTCCTCCGTTAGCGAGGATACATGCATCCACCCTCCGTCGCATGGAATCCCTGATGCGCTGATGCAGCCCTGGAGAACAGCGTATTGTATCACAGCCGTCCACAATAACAATACGAGCACGAAGAGTCTCTAAATTTGCTACCGGGGTTGCGTAGACAAGAGCTTTCAAATGCCCCCATAAATGAAAGTCAAGAGCGTTGAGGTCAGGAGAGCGTGGAGGCCATGGAATTGGTCCGCCTCTACCAATCCATCGGTCACCGAATCTGTTGTTGAGAAGCGTACGAACACTTCGACTGAAATGTGCAGGAGCTCCATCGTGCATGAACCCCATGTTGTGTCGTACTTGTAAAGGCACATGTTCTAGCAGCACAGATAGAGTATCCCGTATGAAATCATGATAACGTGCTCCATTGAGCGTAGGTGGAAGAACGTACTGACGAAACTAAAATGAGCTCTAACATGGAAATTAACCGTTTCCGGACATCTTTTCTTTATTTGTGTGTGAGGAATGTTTCCTGAAACACCCTTTTTGTAACACCCTATATAGTCTATGCTCGACTAGAGGAGTGGTACGGTATTATGGCACGGGGACTTCAGTTTGTACCATGACTGCAGGGGTTGGACAAAAATGTGTAAGCACCGTGTGAGACGTGTGCTTGAACGTAAATGAAGATATTAGCCAATCCTACGGGTTGCACAGTTGTACGTGTCCTCAATACATTGCAGGTGTCAGTCGTTGTCGGAACAGTGTTCTGTGAATGCATTATGTCGGAACTAATTGAATTCGAAAGTTGGCGAATTGTTGGTGCTCGTGTGGTACGTGCTTATGTAACCAAAGGAGTCGGAAGCCTTTTGTGATTCAAGAAGAATTGGAAAAACATCTGCTAAGTCACAGCGCGAATCGAAGTGCATGTTGAGTAATCGTGACGGATGGCCATTGAAGAGGATTATGACGAAAATAAGAGGACGACGGCTGCACACGTGACTGCAGAAATGAATGTCGCACTCGCGAAGCCTGTCAGCATCAAAACAACACTAAGGGAGCTTCAGAAGCTGGGAATTCCAGGACGAGCTGGAATTCTAAAATCGCTCATCAGTGACGCAAATACCAGTAACAGGAAATCGTGGTACCGAAGGCATAAAACCTGGACTATGGAGCATTGGAAGAAATTCCAATGCTCCAATAGCTTTTGGCCGCGTTTACGCGCAAAGAGTGAAACTTGGTGGGGTTTCAGTGATGACTTGGCAGCCATATCTTGGTGTTCCATGGGCCCCAACATTCCTCTGCGAGGTCGCGTTAGTGCCAGTGTAACCAATTTGGCTGATCAGGACCATCCCATGGCACAATGATGATGATTGGTTCGTGGGGCGCTCAACTGCGCGGACATCAGCGCCCGTACAAAGTCCAAATTTTTACGCAGTTCAATTTTTTCACAGTCCAATCTAGCCACTGTCACGGATGATGATGATGATGATGATGATGATGATGATGATGATGATGATGATGATGATGATGAAGACAATACAAACACCCAATCACCGGGCAAAGAAAATCCCAAACCGGACCGGAAATCGAACCCGGGCCCCGTGATCCAGAGCCAGCAACGCTAGCCACTAGACCCCATGGCACAATGTTTGTTTTCCCCAGTTCCAGTGGTGATGCAGTGTTCCAAGACGACAGAATCCCTGTTCAAACAGCTCGTGTCGTCCAGGACTGGTTGTGTGAGCGTGTGGATGAATTGTCGCATTTGACCTGCCTTGGCCTCAGTCACCAGATCTCAATATTATTGAGCATTTGTGGTCTATGTTGGATTGATTTTATTTGATTTTAACAGGGGTGCTAGAACAGATCACGTGTAACCCGCCACTGCCCGCACCGAAACTAAGTTTATTGTGCGGTATCGCTCCCTATATATATCGTAAAACCAACCAGTGCTCTTAAATAGTGCAAGGAGTCCCTCTGCCAGTTTTTTGTTAGACACAATTTCTTCAGATTCCGATGTCCCGAGGATTCTGTAGGTTTACTTTGGAGAGAAGGGTGTGTGATCGCTATCCTCCTCCATCATCTTTAGCTCAACTTGCCACTATTTTTCTGAAAAACTGATGTAAGATTACCGTGAAAACCACACAAAATCTGCATTTATCCATTGCGAGACAATTGGAAGCTGTTTTGAATGCCATTGTGTTTCCTACACTGTGTTAAGCATAGTAACGCGTTCAATTTTTGTTGTTTCCATATTTTTGACCACCCTCTGTATCCGGAAACAAAATATTAATTGCGTAACTTCTTTTTTGGAGTTAATAATTCAGACCCATCGTACGGATGCAAGGTTTGACAAAAACGAGTGGTCGCTTACTACGGAATTATTTGTCGTATCGTATTAGTGCTAGTCTGTTCTTGGCTTCAAGCTGTGTCATTATGCGAGATAATTTTCATCAGAATTGATCGACGGCAAGCCGGCCGAAGTGGCCGTGCGGTTAAAGGCACTGCAGTCTGGAACCGCAAGGCCGCTACGGTCGCAGGTTCGAATCCTGCCTGGGGCATGGATGTTTGTGATGTCCTTAGGTTAGTTAGGTTTAACTAGTTCTAAGTTCTAGGGGACTAATGACCTCAGCAGTTGAGTCCCATAGTGCTCAGAGCCATTTGAACCATTTGATCGACGGCAATGGACAAGCAGTTTATGTATTAGGTGCGCTACTTCCTGTCTGCACAATTCTTTCTCGCGCTTCTAGAGCCGATTTTTAGGTGTTGTGTGAAGACACTCTTTCCGGTTCCCAGACGGAGGAAAGCGGCGATTCAGAAGTATCACGGTTTATGAATAATCTCCTCTCTCTGGCGATACATATTACATGGAGCCCTTCGGGACTGGTCCTCTCCAGTTGTTTGATCATACTTCAAGGATTAGAAGGTCACTGCCCGGACATGGTTTCTGAAGCAGTGCGATGTAATTTTCAGAAGCACTTGAAAAAATACTCTGAAAACTTCAGAGCGCCGTTAAGTATAAAAAATTTAGAGACTTTTAACACGGCCTCCCATTGCGTTCTAGTCTTGTTGCTGGTTTTGTTCTTGCCAGATGCAACCTTTTTAATTTGCATAGTGTATTAACCATCAAATTAAAATGTTAATTAACAGATATTGAATCCTAATCCATAAAACCATAAATATTTTAAGAATGTGCGCGCACTGTACCGATTTCAACCAAACGTGGTATATATATAGCACTTACTGTCTGGAAGGAACGCTGCGGATGTAAAAACCACCTACCAATCGTAGGAGCGGGGGTGAGAAAGTAGTGCAGCCCACAACGCGTGAATACCCAGACTTCATTCATCCACTATAGAGAGCGAGACCACTTAGTGACTTCTGACAGACTTTACACATAATTTCAGACTTTTACAGAACTTTTCTGACAATCCCACAAAGCGATGAAAAGAAAAGTTATCGCTTACTACATTTACGCTGTTCATGTCGCTAAACTGCCGCATCGGGCGTGACATTTAATGTATTTCCTCTTGACAACTGAATGTATCCACGGCAAATTTTGCATATGCCAACTGAATGCACCTGTAAGATATATCATTCTACGACACATCATCCAGGAGATTTGACGTCATGAAGATTGAGCTGCGTGAAAAGAAAACTGCAGGCGAAATTAGCTACAGATATAGGTGAAATACGTGTACATGTACTCGTGAAATATGTTAATATCTGTGAAATACGTGACGTCTGCATACTTTAGCAAAGCAGCGGCTAAAAAGCTGCTCCTAAACCCATGGATCGATTTCAACCAAACTTGGTACACGGATTACTTATTACCTGGCAAGAGGTGCTGTTGGTATGCACGCAGAGCGCACATTGGATTCCTTCCCCTCCTTGTCAGCCTTATTCCTAAAGTGCCTTATTGCACACCTAACGTTGGAGCTGCAAATTGCCAGTAATGCCACTCTGTGACTGCTCAGATCTTGTAGGCCGAGAAGTTTCGCCTGAAACGGCGCAAGTGACTGCGTCTGCTTAACGATGCTTGACACAGACAACGTCTGAAACCTGTTCGTCTGTCTAACTGGGGAGGCCCTTCGATTGCTGACCACCCCATCTCCGCCCGAACAACCCGTCCCCACCCCGGATTCACTGCCTGCCACAACTTGCGGCGACCTCCTACTTGACCACGGGTGATGGGTCGAACTCAGTGCGGGCAGTATCTGGGGTGGCCACGGCAGTGACCGATTGGGGGACATGTGGGACGTGCTAGACGCCCCTTGGATCCCCATGTCCAGTCCCCAACCTTGGTATCCATTGGTACCAGCCTCAAACTGCAGGACCGAGGCCAGCGGCGCCTGGAGCTGTGAGCGAAGTATCGCCAACTCAGGTCGCATCTAAACGCATCACAGTCCTGTCCATACTAAAGACGGCAGAAATATGGTGTAGACAGTTAGTAAAACTCGAAACTGTGTCTGTTAAATATAGAAACATGCACGAAATTTGAGAGTTTAAATTAAAGGGCACAGAGGAAATACAAAAGAAGTCACTTTGTTAGAGAAGCTGTGTCAACTTACAAACCAACCCGTATCCTTCGGTGCGCTGTTACTGTGAGGGTAGCTACCACTCATCTGAAGGTTCTAACAACTGTAACTCGCACTTCAAGAAAAACAGCGGTATTATGCACTACACAGGTAATGATGACTCACTACCTGTTTGTTACATGGATGCCTGGGTACTTAACCAAAAACCAGGGGCCGAGCCATCCTCTCACAGTTCATTGACTCTGTCTGCCCCACACTTAAGATAGCGAACCTGACTCTTGGTAAAATTTTAAAATCTGTGTGACACAGCTTCCTTTGTCAGGTGGTTGGCGGACACGTCTCCAGGTAAGCAAGAGCGAACCCATTGTCGATCCCTGTGATACAAGTGTAGTGTTTGTCTCTCCATGTAGACAGGTGTTCTCCGAAAGAAGTTGATAGCCTTCTGGGTGCAACTGAGAGCGCGGTAGTTTTTATTCGCGAGAACAGCGCTCACGGAGAGTAGCGCAGTTGCCGCCAGCTTGCTCAACGGCGCGGCGCGTGCCTGGGCAGAGCGGCGTGGCGGTCCAGTCCCGAGCGCCGGCTGGCCGCCACATCCGTTGCCTTAGGCCGCGTGACGCAACCTTGGAACAGCGGCCGCCTTATCTGCCCGCCCGCGGCACAGCCACCCACGTCCCGCGCCGCCGGCTACTTCTCTCTCAGCGCGCGCCGCTACTCGGGCCCACAAGTGTACACCTCCGCGAACAGAACCGCTGTGCGCCAGAGACCATACGCCTTCACACTGTTGTTGTCATACCTCAGTGACAGCGAGTTACAACGGCTGCGAAAATAAACGATGCCATTGCTTGTGAATTACGTTCGGTCTTAAGTTTCTCCCGGCGTATGCAATGTTCAAATGACATTGTTCTACGGGAGTACACCCTGCCATTTTAAAGGAGGAAGTGGAGCAAGTAATCTCGATTTTCAGAGAAACCACACACACACACACACACACACACACACACACACACACACACACACACACAGTAAACACTAGTGCCATCAAATACCAAAGATGAGCGGTTTTGGATGGTGCATTGGGACATGCCGTTTTTATGAAGCCTACTCTTACTGACTTGTCTCTGTACGCTGTTGGTTGTCACCATCCGGCGCAACGTGTAAGGGTGCTTCGTACCTTGGTTCACAGGCCTATGTCATCTCGGACACTGAGAGTTTGTCCGCGAAGGTAACCCATCTCCAAGTCACATTTCGTTAGAGTGGTTATAGTGGAAGACAGATTAGACGTACGTTGCTCTATCGACCAACTGCGCTCCGGGTGGGTGATGATAACGACGTGACGCCAAAGTCTACAGCCTTTTTGCCATACGGAGGGAGCATTTCGAACGGGATTGTTCGTATTTTGCGGATATATGATGTGAAGTGCGGTTTTCGACGACCGTCTAATATCAGGATCCTTTCATGTTCCGTAAAGGATGATTTTGGTTTGCGTACAGCAAATGTCTATCATATTCCTTGCAGGTGAGGCACATCATATACTGATCAGACTATCAGAACTGCGGGCGACTGGTGTACTGAGCATAAGCGGCACACACGCTTGCAACAGCCGAGCAAATCCGTCGTTGTTGATCATAGTCTTGGCAGCGGTCAGCCTATGGAATATAACAATATGTAGATTGTGGCTGGCATGTACTTCCAGCTATTGGCATAGTGTTATCGGAGACAAGGGTATGGTCGGAAGTGCCCAGGCAATTGTGATAGTACCGCTGTTGTTCTTTGTATACACAAATGATTTGGCGGACCGGGTGGGCAGCAATCTGCAGTTGTTTACTGATGATGCTTTTTTGTACGGTAATGTGTCGAAGTTGAGCGACTGTAGAAAGATAAATGATAACTTAGGCAAAATTTCTAGTTGGTGTGATGAATGGCAGCTAGCTCCAAATGTGGGAAATGTACGTCAATACGAATGAGTAGGAAAAATAAACCTGTAATGTTCGGATACAGCATTAGTGGTGTACTGCTTGACCCAGTAACGTCATTTAAATATCTGGGCATAACCTTGCGAAGTAATATGAAATGCGAGCATGTGACGACTGTTGTAGGGAAGCTGAATGGCCACACCAGGTCGGATTGAAGGAGGACATAGAAGTAATTCAGAGGCGGGCTGCTTGATTTCATACCGGTAGGTTCTAACAGCACGGAAGTGTTACGGAAATGCTTCGGGATCTTGAATGGTAATCCCTGGAGGGAAGCCGACGTTCTTCTCGAAGAACACTATTGATAAAATGTAGAGAACGGGCATTTGAAGTTGACTGCCGAACGATTCTAAAGCTGCCAACATACGTTTCGTGTAAGGACTACGAGAAATTAGGGCTCATCCGCGAGACATGCAGACAGTTGTTTTTCCCCTCGTTCTGTTTGCCAGTGGAACAGGCAAGGAAATGATTGGGCACCCTTCGCCACGCACTGTACGGTGGTTTGCGGAGTATCTACGTAAATGTAGACTGAAACTGTTGAAATTAAAATAACACGTAACCGTATGAATAGAGATGGTGGCTTTTGTTTAAATTCTGCGTGGAATCTTGCTCTTACCACTTGTCAAAAGAAAAGGGGGGGGGGGGGGAGGACACCCATTGATTATTAATTTCACTGTCGATAACTTCTGACGTCGGTCATCTTTGGTTTGTGATGCCGCTAGCGTTTACAGTGTGTGTGTGTGTGTGTGTGTGTGTGTGTGTGTGTGTGTGTGTGTGTGTTATCTTTACGGAGTTTCTCTGAAGACCAGAGTTTTAAATTCCATTGCATAGTGCTAACTTCCTGCCGTTTTGCCTTGAAAATGAAATGGTGTTTTCCATTCGAAATATCGGGGGTTGTGAACGACGTGACCCCAGTACATTGTCGTTAGTTATTTGAATGTTCAGTCTTTATCACTCGTAATTTAAAGGGACTTAATATACATGAAATTACCCTTGCACTGTGTTACTTTTAATGCTGTTCGTCTTATAGATAACTGTTACTCGTCTTTTACAACATAATTTTACTACAGTTTCATCAAACTCGTTTACAAAAATTGTTAAATTTTTGTTGGTGTACTGCGAATTAAAGGAAGTAACTTTTTGCTTGATTGTACGAGAGTTGACAGAAAATTAATGCCTCCACCTTCATAACTTTTCAACAGTTGGCAGCATTGGTATGCGGCAGGTACTGGCTTCTTCCGTAGCCTCTTCTCTTACAGCTCCAGTTGGCGGGAAGCCTTAGCGTTGAACGGTTGTGTTGTTACAGTGTAAAGTATGGAACCCTGCGCAGTCGGTCGGTCAGTGCGATTGAAGATGTTGAGGCGGGAACATTTGACCTGCGTGACAAAGAGTTGGACGTCCTGTGACAGCAACCACCGAGTTTTACAAGCAGAATGTTAACCGATTGATTCAGGACGATCGTCGCATCACTCAGAGAGAAATTGCAAGCACAATCGGCATTTTACAAGAACGTTTAGTTCACATTATTGCTTTGCTTGGCTATCGGAAGACCTCTCAACGATGGGTACCCCGGATGTTGAGTCCTGAAATTAAAGCGTACAGACTTGAAATTTGCCAGGAACTCCTCTCGCGTTACGAGTATGAAGGTGGCGCCTTTCTCCATTCAACTGTGAGAGGAGACGAAACATCGGTACACCTTTACAAGCCGGAGACGAAACGTCAGTCTATGGAATATCGAAACAAAGACTCGCCCCAGAAAAAGGAATTCAAGGCTCAGTCCTCAGCTGGAAAAATCATGGCCACAGTGTTCTGCGATGCAGATGGCGTTATCCGTGTTAATTTCCTTGGTCGTGGAACAACAATAAATTCAGAGCGTTACATCACAACGCTGCGAACTCTTAAACGACGGCTAACAAGGGTCGGAAAGGAAAAGGGAAATGTTTTACTGCAGCAAGACAATGCCAAACCACACTCTTCACGTGCCACCACAGCAGAACTTCAGACACTCAATATCACCACCGTGTACGACATCCTCCATACAGTCCAGATTTAGCGCCTTCTGACTTCCGTCTGTTCCCGATAATGAAAGACGATCTGCGGGGACATCATTATGCTTCTGATGAAGACGTTGAGAGAACTGTGCGACTGTGGTTGAGGAAACAAAGTGTTGACTACTTCCGTGACTGCTTCAGAAAACTTGTTCATCGTTAGCAGAAATGTATCCAATTGGCTGGTGATTATGTGGAGAAGTGAATACTGGTAATTAAAGATCACAGTCTAAGGATTATTTCTGCGTTTGATTTATTAAAATATTCCCATCCTAACCCAATTAACGAAGGTGGAGGCATTACTTTTCATTCAGTCCTAGTAAATACTGTGATGTTACGAATGATTCATCTGTTTTCAGAGTTGTGTATTTTTCAGGTATAAACAAGATTGATGCATGAATAGAACCATAAACTCACCGAGTTTGCATTGTGTCTACCAGTTGGCGTTAAGAATGCAGTGCCTTGACAAAATGGTGACAAAGCAAAAAGTGTGTGTGTGTGTGTGTGTGTGTGTGTGTGTGTGTGTGTGTGTTTGGTGTTGGTATATGCGAGATGTCCATCTGTTACAGTAGTGCAGCGTGCATTCAAAAGGAATTATGGAAAAGAACCGCCATGTAAACAGAGCATTGTACGTTGGTATCGACAATTTAGGGACACTGGTTGTCTCTGTGAACAGAACAGTACCGGTCGATCACGTGTCCCAGGTGCATCTGTGGAAAGGGCGAGACGAAACTTTTGTACGCTGACCACAAAAAATTAAAAAAAAATATTCCCCTGCAGCGACGAAAAGTATATTTCAGACCATACCATCTGCAGCTCATGCCGCAATTAAAACCGGAAGATTGTGGCTGGCACCTTCAATTTTGTATCAAAATGCAGGACGCACTTGAGGGTGAATATTTCACCTCCAAGCCGATATCCAGCGACAAAGTAACATCCCATTTATTTGGAAAGGTTAATCACTACAATGTGAGTGCGGGGCATGGAAATTCCTCATGAAATTGTAGTGTGTGAACGAGATTCGCCGAAGGCTAATGTTTTCTGTGCGGTGCCACAGACGAAGCTGTATGGGCCGTTTTGCTTCTCTCAGAAGACTGTAACGGGTACCTTGATAAGTTGCATTTGTGATTGTCTCTACAACTGATTGTTGATTCCGAAAATTTCATCCTCCAACAAGATCGGGCACCCCCTTATCGGAGCATCGATGGCCGTCGCTACCTAAACAACGAATTCCTGCATAGCTGGATTGTGCGTGGCGGTGAAGATGTCGTGGCTGTTCTTATTTGACCTCCTACTTCGCTTGCCCTAACGTCCTGTGACTTTTTCGTTTTGGGGTACGTTATCGACCGTGTTCGCGTATCCCCACTGCCAAGAACACTGGAACAGCTCAGAGAACGCATCAATGCTGCTGTGGTGACCATTGACAGGACGTTGCTAAATAAGGTTTGGAACGAGCTTCGACTGCTGCTTAGGCGTGTGTCGTGTGACCAGAGGGGCACTCGTAGAATATTTGTAGAGTGCAAGATGCAGACTTAGTGAGTTTACGGTTTCATTCATGCATTAATCATATTTTTAGCCTACATATAATACCCCAGAAAATGTAGAGATTTTAAAATAATGACTCATTTGTAGTAGCCATGTATTTTGTTTTGAGGTACCGAGTTTTATATGTTAGCACATTATTTACAAACAAAGGGTTTAGACTGAGCACTTGTCGTTGGTCGCCTATGTTTAAGGTGCCCATTGGCTCTTGTGTAAGTACGTTGGGCTTCTTTGTTTAGTTTTCACGTAACTGGCTGTTACAAACGTTATGTTTGCACTGTATGACATTGCTGCTAGACTGACTGACAGAACCATGGGAACTGTAGAGGACCACAGTAGAATATATAAATATAGGGTGAACGAGAACACTAAAGATATTTAGTACGTTGTTTAGGGGCATTTGTCTGATTATTTAAAGTAATTATGATTTATTCGGCTCTGGTATCAGAATTATCTGGTGCTTCTCTCAGAAAACTGTGACTGATACCTTTTCCTTGATATGTTGCATTTGTGGTGGTTTCTACAACTGATTGTTGATTCCGAGAGTTCCATCTTCCAACAAGACGGGGCACCCCCATCCAGAAAATACTTTCACAGTGTTATATGTAATTACCAAAACCTAGAAACGTGACACGATCCGTTTATTCGTGGGTGCCTACGTACAGATGCAGAACTACTCTGATGTTGCAGCCACTATTGGGACAGCTGTGCATAGTGTCGTCGTGCCGTTTTTTCATTGCGTTCAGTAAACCCGTACACAAGGTGCCTATCGCTAAACTCCTCAATTATTTCCGTGCTACTGGGTATCACTGTTAACGTATATCTCACACCTGAAAAACAGATCCGAGACTGAGCCGAGCAGTACTGAATGCAATCGTGATGACCTAGAGTAATAGGCGTTACTGTTGTCAGTAGCAAATACCGTGAGTGAATTGAACAACTTTGTTAGCAAATAAGACACACAGCACATCTCCCTCAACATTTGTATTGTTGTGCAGATATTTTCAGTGCAGTGGCGATGCAAGGGGTAAGTAAAAGAAATAAGAACATTCAGCCAGCTTTGCAACAAAGTTAATCGCCATCTTGAGCGATCAAAAAAATCTAGTAACCAAATGTACCTACAAAATTTCAACCATCTTCTGTAATGCTGGAGCGGTAGAAGGAATATGTCTACTGCCATAGCTAGCCCAGAGATAAGAACATGTAAAAGACTTTGTTTACATTTCCACTGTTGCGAATGTTATGTGTATAGCGTCCATAAAGACCTAGGCTAAGAAAAAGAATCTCTGCAACAGTATACATTAAGTATGCCACTGCTGCACTATCTTATTCTTTGATGCAACTAGTCAAATCACTAACTGATATGGCGTCAGATATAAACACATTTGTCGGCTATATTGTCTTTAGTCAAGCTCACGTTCAACATGTTCCATGTCATGTTGCAGACCGTTATGCTGTAATGCGTGAGGAAAAACCTTTCCTCAAATGATTAAAATGATGAAGACCTTATGTATAATGTAAAAGCTTTCGTAAGCAAGAAAATAGTGAATATTTTGTTACATTATAGGACGAAAACAATGAAATCTGCACAAGAAATCCTGCCTGCCGTCTGGCGATTGACTCAGGCCCGAAACTTGGTACGGCGACAAAAAACATTCATCAGAAAGTGTGGCTGGTTGCGGTTTTTTTTTCTTCAATGATATTTAGAAGTAGTTTGTCTGAGTGTTTTAACCTAGCGAGACGCCTTAGTGTTCGGTATTTAGGAAACTGGAGCGGCGAGCGGGTTATAATGTTCATCTAGCCTTCAACGTGTATAGAAACCAGACTGCAATTATAAAAGCCGGAGGAAATGAAAAGGAAACAGTAGTCGAGAAGGTGTTATTACCTTACCCAGTGTCATTCAAACTACACACTGAGCAAGCAGTAAAGAAAAACACGGAGAAATTTCGAAAGGGAGTTAATTTTTAGGGAGAGGAAATACAGCTTTGAGGTTTGCCGATGACCTTGTAATGCTATCATAGATGCCAAAGGACTGGGGAGATCAGTTGAACTGAATGGGCGGTGTCTTGAAAAGAGTTAGGCCAAGTCTTTAGTACAGTAAGCAGGACGATAGGACATGTTTTAAGACATCAGGAAATAACTGCTATGATACTAGAGGGAGATGTAGAGGATAATACTGGGGAAGCAGGGTACGAGTGCTACTCTGAGATGAAAAGGTTGGCACGAGAGGCGAGTTCGTGGCGGGCCACATCAAACTAGTCAGACGACTGATGACACATGACTTGAAAAGAAGAAGCAGGTTCAAGTGGATGTATATTGCAGTAGTTATGCAGAGATGAAGAGGCTTGCACTGTATGGAATAGCTTGGAGAGCTGCATCGATCCAGTCTTCGGACTGGAGCTCACGACTGGTCTCAGCCTCACAGAGGTGTGTTTTCCATAGATTCCATAAATATGTTGAGGCGAATTGTGGCATGGGAGGGGGTAATTGTTGGCTGTAATGCAGCGGTCGTCAAACTTTCTTGCCCGAGAGCCAGTAATGACATTAGGGGATGGCACCTTGGCTACACAGCGTATATTTGTACCGATGTTACTATTGATTGATAATCTTCGTAAATTAGTGTGTTGTGAACCCCCAGTGGACTAGCTATAGTCCACTGGGGCGATAAGTTGGCCGCCGACAAGCGGCGCACACCCCCCACTCACAAGTACTGGCCGTCAAAATTCGGCACCATTCGGTACACTTCATGTCAAGCGTTGTAATGTTTCAGGTTGCTGCCACCGTCAGCGAGCGCTATAATTGTTGTGACTCCGTAATTGCCCGACGAAATGTCTGTGTAAGCGGGTGATAAATTTATTAATAAGTAGTTGTACTTTCATTTAAATGACCGTCTCTGTAATGCGTGTTCACGAATCCGTTTTATTTGTGTGTCAAAATTTATACCCTAGCAGGTGATCGGTACGCTCGTTAGTTGTCAGTATTAGAAGACACTCACTCTGCCCTGAGAGGTAAGCGGCCAGCTCTACTTAGCTCACGCTCGAATTCACCGTCAGTTAAAATTAAGGACATCTCAAAACACTACTGTCTCTGTATTTTTGTGTGTTACTGAGGAGGAAAACTATGCTCTGAACGTTATTTGGTATTTCTGGCTGAGAACAGAAGGCTACACGAACACTTTATTCGTGCCGCATACGGCCCTTGAGTCGCTGTTTGATGACCATAGCTCTAATGGAAAACTTTCGTTAAGACTTGAACGATTCAGATCTTATTATTTAAGCGAGATTGTATTTTATATGCAAGTAAGAAGATCAAGAGTACTAAGCGCGAGGTTTTAGCTATCCTTTGAGAAGTCATATAATGCTGTAGGTGTCCTGTTTCTGAAGGTTAAGTCTTTTATGTCGCTTCATTTACGTCCACGTTCTATGTCATAATGCAGTTAGTTGACAGCAGTTCTTACCTTTATCTCGGGCTACTAAGACTAGACGGTCGTTAGTTTTTTGAAGCTCATCTTCCATTTAGAGTAGGAAATGAGAGGGTCAGCTGTTAAAGAACTACAATGCAGTTTAACGAACGTAGGAAACTCTCTCTTCTTGCACAGATAGTTTGTAACTCGCTATTTTCAGACATTGGCTCCATCTTGGAGGAGCACTGCTATTTATTCTTCAGAAATACATTGAATTGACATTAGCAGTTAGGATGCGATAGTACATAAAATTCTGCGATCATGTTGATATTCTAACTATTTTTCTCGATGATCAAGTAAATTTTACAGTAAGACTAAACTAGATTACATTTTATGTATATTACCTTCCTGGACATAAAACAGTAACTACTTTCGATGTAACTCTTCAGGCTTTCCCGGCGATCTAATGACATCTTGGGTTGTCGGGTGTTCTGCCGGATATCAGCGTCTTACTTGCACGATATTTCGGTCACGTAGCTCGTGACCTTCATCAGGTGCGACCTGAGACTGCTCCTCGAGTGGACCTGGTCAGGTCGCACCTGATGAAGGTTACGAGCTACGTGACCGAAATATCGTGGAAGTACGACGCTGATATCCGGCAGAACACCCGACAACCCAAGATGTCAGTAACTACTTTGTATATGATGATCACAGAAATTGTCTTAAACATGAAGCATCTGCAGAGGCATTCCGTGGATTGCAGTCCACAGTGAGATTAACTATTGTCTGTTGAATAGTTGATGTGTCTATGAAGGAACCGCGCGCCTTCCATGCAGTTTTTGAAGTACTGTACAAAGCAGACTCTGTAGTGCAGCCTTGTAGATAGAAAATAATTATCGCAATGGCCCGAATATACGCCGCACTTTTCCACAAAATTGGGTCACAATGCGGCTTGTCAGTGCTACACTAGAGAACCTGACAGTTGGTATAGTTTGGACGAATCTGGATTTCGTGAGGTTTTCCGTTGGTGCCGCAGGTTTATGAGTAGAAGTGACCTCTCTGTCCAGCGAAGCATTCCTCTAGGGTTTAGACTTCCAGAATATTTTAGAGTGAAACCCATCTCCCAGGCGGACAGTATCTCCAGATTTCATCAGATCTGCAACGCCGACAAGTCGTCCGTCGTTAGGGATATGTTCAGCAACACAACTGTAAAATGGCGAAAACTATGCATTAAGAACAATTGGCAATTAAAAACAAGCAATTGCCGTGATGTAGCAGTTATGCAGAGGGACCACAGCTGCCCTCTTAGGTTATTGTGAAGCTTAAAGCTTTGCCCTAGGAAAATTTCGTTAAGAGATAAGTGATTAGTTGCCAAGAAAAAAGTTTAGTGATAACTGAGTTAACGGTGAACTGAACTGAACTGATTGACTGACTGTTGCTTGGAATCGAAGACCTTGTGCGTTGCTCAGCTAGAGAGCTATGCTAATTTCGGATCAGTTTAAAGATCGCCTCTCACTTCAAGTAAAAAATATTGTTTCTACGTTGAATGCAGGCCTATTCGTAATCCCAAGTAGTACGACTTCAAATCTGCAGGTACTTCGACAGTGTCTGAAAATATTATTTCGGTCGGCGATTGTAATGGGATCATGCACTCATTCCATCCGGCAAGCTTAGAAAGCAATCAGTCAGATTTGTTTGTGCGTGGAGTCTCTGCTCATGGCGCACGGTATCTTCAGATTCCACCATTAAAAATGTCAAGAAATGGTGCGTGTCTAGTGCCCTGAATGGAAGCGAGAACAATGTACTTCGGGAGATGACTGAAGAAAATACCGACAGCGATGAAACAAATACTGGTAGAGAAGTTAACAGCAACAACAAAGAAGACTGGGACTAGAAGCATAGTATTTTAGTCTAATTTGCACTCATTACAACATTAAAAATTGATTAAAGGTGACCATATTGTGAACAGTTATTGTAAATGCGACATTTTCATTAGGCATTCTGCCTATTAGCAAATTTCTGACACGATAGCTGTCTCCATCTGGTCTTGTACCCGATCAACTTTTGGATTTCCAGACCAACTTTTGGTAGTGTGATGTATTTCTCTTCCCACTTCAACCGGTATTTTTATTCTTCTCGTTCCTGTTTTCTTATGTGCTTCCAATGTATCTTCGATAGCTATTGTTGAAATACTTCACAGTTCTTCACTTTATTCGCCCATTTTATTTTCTCAATCCTCCTCCAAAGCCACACTTTGACTGCTTCAGTTTTATCTCTTTCTTTCTTTCTTTCTTTCTTCTTTAGTGTCCAGATTTCGTGGCCACATAGAAAAACTCTTCGCACGAAGCATCCTTCTTCTTAACTCCAACCAGTTTCGTTACACGATTAGTTTGCTTTGACATTGCAGTTCTTGATCTTTCTTCTTTTAAAGAACATTGTTGACAATTTACAGCTGTTCGAAATACAAGGGGCGATCATAAAGATTCCGTTTGAGGACGTTGCTCCAGCGTATAAGCAACGTAGCACGACACCGATACGTGTACATAAGCTCAGACATGTTGGCAAGGGATAAGTGTGAATTCATGTCCTTCCGACGTACGTTCGGTAAAAGCGAAAACGTGAACTGTGGCAACGTTATTTATTTTTGTAAGTGGGTTATGTGCCTTAATATTTTTATCCGATATGGTTATCTCTTCGTCCTCCCGTTTTCCCACTTGGCTTATATTCGGGCCAATATCAGGAAAAATAAATTGAAGTCTTCGGTCGAACAGTACGCGAAAATCTTCTCCACTTTTTCTTGGCGCCGGAATCATGGAGAAGCGCTACAGTGGCTTGATGACAACGAGCATTTTAAAACAGCTTTGTGGGCCGCCTTATGCCCGCAGAGACAAAGGAGGGCAGAGGCCGAGCCCCACCCCGGCTACTCCTGAGAGATTGCGGGGCCGCAGAGATTTACGGTGCGGGTGCTCCTGTTTACAGAACTGAATGGGAAGGTACTGCCGTGTTCTTTGTGCTCGCCCGTGCCCGAAATTCAGCGATACTCCAGAGCCATGGCGCCTCTGAAGAACTTCAGTCACAGCGTATATTGCTGAATATTGTCTAAAACAACTTACAGCGACAGAAACTACACAGTTATATAAGTTAACCACGTAAAATGACATACACCGCACTGAGTTTACGTGGCAGACACGGGTCGCGTTATACAGTAACCGTGCACCGATACTTGAGTAGTCAGTGACAATACAAACACTCTGATCAAAAGTATGTGGCCACCCCTCTAACGTGGAATTAAGACTAGATTTATCGAGAGTCATACTTGCCAGAAAAAAGGAGGTGGAGTTTTGTGTTGTTAGAGAAACAATAACAGCAGGATGAGTCGATCAGAAGAGCTTATTGACTTCGAAGGTGGACCAGGCATCGGATGTCACCTGAGTAGCAAACGTATCAGGAACGTTTCAACCCATCTAAAGCTGCCCAATTGACTGTTGTAACTGTGAAGTGGAAACGCGAAGGAACAAATCTAACTAAACCAAGACCAGGCAGACGTCATATACTGACGAACAGGGAACCACCGAGCATTGCGGAGGGCGGTTGTGAAAAACCGCATGGAATTAGCGGAACGTATCGGTCGATCGCTCCAAAGTGCTACCAGCAACCCAGCTACTACGATGACCGTGCGTAGAGAATTAAAAAGAATGGTGTACATCTTTAGACCAGCCTTTTATAAAACAAACAGATTTGTAGTCAGTGCTACGCGACGTTTGAGGTGATGTAAAGAGTGAATGACTGGGAGCGATTGATGTAGAGCGATGAATCATGCTGTATCCTATGGCAACCCGATGGAAGGGATTGGATTTGTAGAGGGACAGTTCAGATACGATGATTGATTGTATCAGCTATCATGTCATAAAACAGTATCTGCAAGGCAATGGTTTGTGGACAATAACATTCCTGAAACGGCCTGACCCGCCCAGCGTCCCGGCCAGAACCCAAGGGAACAGCTTTTGGATGAGTTAGAACGTAGACTTCGCTCCTCGCCCAAGCTTCCAACATCACTACCTTCTGTAGTTTCGGTTATTGATGAAGACTGTGCTACAGTTCCTGCACAAACATGAAGACACCTCATTGAAAGTGTCCCCAGCAGAGCTCAGGCCGTCATAAAGGCGAAGGGTCGACACACACCATCATAATGTCCACAAATAGGTGTCTGCCGTTAAAAGCACACTATCTGATCACATGTATCGATACAAAGTTTTTCTGAATTGTTGACTGCGTCACATTGTAAAAAATGATGTGCCGACGTTTCGGCCGCCGGTTTAAGAGACCTTCGTCAGGATATGTAATATTACCGGGCAATGCAACTTTAAATGTTAATATACGAGTAGTAGTCAACCTCGTAAAAATTAAGTTACATAATTATCTTTTCCGTTTGCTAGCATATGTTTGCTGCCCTTGTACTCTTGGACATTGCCGCCCACGGTGTGTAGCAGGCCACTAGAGAAGCTGAAACGAAATGGACAACCGAATGATGAAGTGGAACATAGTGCGGCAACTGGTTTTCGGCAGTAGCGGAAATGTTGCAGCTGCATCCCGCAAATCCAGCTGACATCTTTAACCGTCTGGACGATTTGACGCAGCTGCAACATATCCACTGCTGCCACAAACCAGTCGTCGCACGATACACTGTACTATCTTTGGGCTGTACCATTTCCTTGTGGGTTTTCATCTAGCGGTGTGCTACGGTACTGTGGCGCGGGGATTTCAGTGCTCTGGGCTGTAGAGGCGACTTACCAGATAGTTTTGATAAACCCTTCTTAAAAAAAGTAACCTTTGGCTGAAAAATAAGTATGGAAAACTGATCACTTTCAAATTTCCCGAATGAAGGTACGCGCACAACGGAGACAGTGAGCTCTGACGTGCGTGTGCTACAGCAGTCAATGGCACGGGCAGTGTTTCGTGCTGCACTCGTCGTCGGGTTCTTTTCTACACGACGAAGGACGTCCACTTCAAAGTCTAGAGTGCTGCCCGTGCATCGGAGCAACACAGTTAATCTTTCTAATCGCGAACGTACCAGTTTCTTGCAGCCATTCTTGTAGTCGCACGGAAATTGTATGCGATATCGTAATTACAACGGGGACGGACTTCTCACTTTGTGCGCGTATGGTGAGGCGGCAGGTAAGCAATTGGCCTGATCCTCAAACTTGTATCCAAACGGTGCGCATTTCTATTTTTGGAATTATACGACCCTTGTCAACAAAAACAAAGTGCTAAAAAATGGGCTTACCATTATTTCATCGCCATTTCACTAACAGACGCATACAAAGTCCACTTACCAAAATTTTTTGTATTGAAGCCACTCACATTTGAAGTAGCCTATAATTTGCTTGATATTTTTCTCCTTTTTGGCGCTCCAAGTATTTTGCATTCTGATAATGGGCTCAAATTTTGTAGTAAAATCCTAGAAAGTTTTGACACAGTTGTGGCTAGGAACCAAAATGGTTAAATCTATAGACACAGCCAAAGTTAGAGAAGTGTAGAACGAGCAAATCAAGACAGTGAAACAAGTTCTCCACTTGGATGGCTGGTAAGTGATAACAAAACCCAGCAAGTGGAGTGAGGGCGTACGATTTAAAAATATAGCGTGATGAAGCCAAGAAAAGTTTAGAAAAGCGAGCAAAGAAAATTTTCGCATTGTCTAATGCAAATCACCCAAATTTCGATGAAGCTGTCTCTGTCGGAATTAAAGTATCCAAAGTAGATAGCAAAAACTGATGCTCACTTTATTTTGGCTGTCGTTCTTAGTAAACCAGTTGATGTCTTTTATAAACTTGGAACTAAAATTGCTATTTTAAAACAGTTGTATGCAAAATCTGAACTCTGTGTTTGCGTAGAGAGATTTTTAACGAAAGATGATGACCCTGCTGTGGTAATATCTTTTCGTCAAACAACAAGAAGACAATCCGTAGCTACTGGGCAAGGTTTCAGAAAAAGTGACTGCAAATCTAAATGTACCAGATAGGTGTGCTTGCCGCAAAAACCAACTGCAGTGTAATTCAAAGTGTCACCAATCCTTAGATTGCACTAACAGGGAATCATTCTATCAGATGATTTGCAAATTCATTTCCTTAATTGTAATAACATTTTAAACCGTTTGATTCTTTGTAACATAGTTTTGTAATTGACTGATGATTGACTATCAACTTATTTATAGTCTTATTAACTTGATTCTTTAGATATCGAAAAATAAATAACTTTGTTAATTTAAGCGTAGAAAACCGTTGCTGTTGTTTCAGCAAAGATCTTAGTTTCACTTTAACGAGTGGCTAGTAGGTAATCTGCAGATACCTAGATAATTTGCAAATTACTTAAGTGATTTGAGAAATTAAACAATTTTCGGCACTTTAACAGAGCTTCCTAGCCAAATCAGGATACAAAGAGTGAATTCGAACAGCTACGTTTCGATGAATCCTCCATGCTCCACTGGGAGCGATAAGAATTGGTGCTAATGCAGCATTATAAAGTGTAAGCAACTACCATCGAGTGCAAAAGAACACATTACCAGAAGTATATTCGAACATCTTTCAAAGCAAATAAACCATTAGTATTTTTGTGTACAAGCATCTGTTCAATGTGAATGCCGCTTCTGTCAAGTTGAGTTCATGGTTATTCCTGACCAGTTACTCTATACCTGGATACTGAAGACATACATCGGTCCTGACGAATAGTTGTAGCATTTGAGTATATACAGTCTACTCCAATTACCATTCTTTTTCCCTCACTTCTAAGAGTTGTGTAATTTTTCAAGTTCACAGTTGCTAGGCTGTATATTTTCTAAATAAATAATGGCTCCCCACAGCATCACGCCCATAGTTCTTCTAGTATTACAGTGTGCAGTGCATCCTCGAAAATAGCACTTACTAACATAATTCTACGAGTATTCAGTTATCACTGTAGACCAAATTAAAATTAGACTAAGTATTATTTGTTATTGTTTATCCAAAACGTATCGATGAGCCCATTGTTTCCGGAGACGTTCTCTAGTTAGTTTATCCAGCACGTATGTGATCATTCCACATCGTAGCAGACGAAAGTGAGTTACGGAGACAGTAATTAGCACACTACTATTAACGCCACGATGGCTGTGCCGTCATTCCAACTGAAGTTCAATGGACCCTCGCCAGAAAGAAGAAAGACTAGGGTTTTAAACCTCCTCGTTGTCTAGGTCACGTGGTCTCAAAATAAACTTTTATTGGGAAAGGACGAGAAAGATCTCGTCCGTTTCCGTTCCATAGGTACCTCCAGGCATTTGCCATTTGTGATGCAGGGAGACCACGGAATATCAAAATCTGATGGATTGGAACAGCTGCCCTTTCGCACGCGTGTCTATGAACTTACAATTGTACCACTTCGTTCAGCTGCGTCGTTACAGCAGGGTTTCCCAGTGTTCCGCGGTCACTGATGATGTTCTGTGGGAAGTTAACTAGTGCTCCTTGCAAACTATTAATAACATAGCGGTTTCCTCGACATTTTTTAAAAACTGTATTATGATTCCGTGTTAGTTATGATTTAAAATTGAAGTAATCAACGAATAAATTAAGATTTCTCATTTTTGAAATGTTATTAATTTTATAATCTTTCAAAATTAACAAGGAATTCCATCAAAGTACCCGGATTCTCAAAGTGTTCCATCAGAGGAAAAGTTTGGGAATTCCTGCGCTAGAGGCACACGAAATGTATGTTGTCCCGTGCAGCCGTCAAATAATTATGTCCTGTGCCAAATTTACGAAAGTCAGCAATTTTGTGTATTCCAATTCAAATTTCTCTACGTGGTTCGTGCGTCTTTAATCGCCGCCGAGGCATAGAGATCTACCATGCAACGTTGACTGTTGCCAGACAACAAGACACAAACTTCTGCAGCTTCTCCACATGGCTTAACACAGTTTTAAACCAATAAGGAAATACAGTTTTATTCTAGTACTTGGGACAGGAGCCACTACTATGAACTCACGTTTACTCGCAGGCGATATTCCGTTCCCGAATTTTGAATCCTACTTACAACTTACGAGGTACTGATTACCTATCTTCGCACTATTTAACTTGATTTCAACAAGAATCTGTGACCGTCGTTTGTCACAACTCAACTGAATTATGCATATAACAATCAATGGAATTCCAAAGAGCTAGATGCTTTCAGCTCAGTCTTCTCGAACCAGTGTAATTTCTCAGCTGTGGTGACTTGCTATGTACGCGCTGTAAACGAGTTCCCAGAACGCTTTTTCTTTCTCACTGTATTTTCCTCTCTCCCGGATTTACACCGTTTGGCTATTTGTGTACCTCCAGTTTGTCACCGCGCGGGACTAGCCGAGCGGTCTGGGCGCTGCAGTCGTGGACTGTGCGGCTGATCCCGGCGGAGGTTCGAGTCCTCCCTCGGGCATGGGTGTGTGTGTTTGTCCTTAGGATAATTTAGGTTAAGTAGTGTGTAAGCTTAGGGACTGGTGACCTTAACAGTTAAGTCCCATAAGATTTCACACACATTTCATTTTCCAGTTTGTTAAAGGTGACTGTTTCTTTGTGAGCCACCATCCGCAGTATCACACAACAATAATCTCTGGACTGAGAGGCCACGTTATGACCATTCTGATTTCTACAGAATTACAGGTAAAGCGTTATTTTGTCCGTGATTAAACTCTTCACCATAGTCCATGTGTACCTTTACAAAAAAGCTTTAACTGTTGACTGGTAACCTGTAACGTAAAACTTGACTTCATGTTTAGTGCGCTATTTGGGCCACATATACAGGGTGGTCCACTGATCGTGACCGGGCCAAATATCTCACGAAATAAGCGTCAAACGAAAAAACCACAAAGAACGAAACTTGTCTAGCTTGAAGGCGGAAACCAGATGGCGCTGTGGTTGGCCCGCTAGATGGCGCTGCCATAGGTCAAACGGATATCAACTGCATTTTTTAAAATAGGAACCCCCATTTCTTATTACGTATTCGTGTAGTACGTAAAGAAGTATGAATGTTTTAGTTAGACCACTTTTTTCGCTTTGTGATAGATGGCGCTGTAATAGTCCCAAACGTATGGCTCACAACGTTAGACGAATAGTTGGTAACAGTTAGGTTTTTGAAATTAAAACACAGAACCTAGGCACGTTTGAACATTTTATTTCGTTTGTTCCAATGTGATACATGTACCTTTGTGAACTTATCATTTATGAGAACGCATGCTGTTACAGCGTGATTACTTGTAAATACCACATTAATACAATAAATACTCAAAATGATGTCCGTCAACCTCAATGCATATGGCAATACGTGTAACGACATTCCTTTCAACAGCGAGTATTTCGCCTTCCGTAATGTTCGCACATACATTGACAATGCGCTGACGCATGTTGTCAGGCGTTGTCGGTGGATCACGATAGCATATATCCTTCAACTTTCCCCACAGAAATGAATTCGGGGACGTCAGATCCGGTGAACGTGCGGGCCATGGTATGGTGCTTCGACGACCAATCCACCTGTCAGGAAATATGTTGTTCAATACCACTTCAACAGCACGCGAGCTATGTGCCGCACATTCGTTATGTTGGAAGTACATCGCCATTCTGTCATACAGTGAAACATCTTGTAACACATCGGTAGAACATTACTAGGAAATCAGCATACATTGCACCATTTAGATGCGCTGACGCATGTTGTCAGGCGTTGTCGGTGGATCACGATAGCATATATCCTTCAACTTTCCCCACAGAAATGAATCCGGGGACGTCAGATCCGGTGAACGTGCGGGCCATGGTATGGTGCTTCGACGACCAATCCACCTGTCAGGAAATATGTTGTTGGTTATTTTGTCAATTGCGGGCCAATTATCCTTTCTCACATAATGCCGCACCATACATTAACCCGCCAAGGTCGCTGATGTTCCACTTGCCGCAGCCATCGTGGATTTTCTGTTGTCCAATAGTGCATATTAGGCCGGTTTACGTTAACGCTGTTGGTGAATTACGCTTCGTCGCTAATTAAAAGGCGTGCACAAAATCTGTCATCGTCCCGCAAGTTCTTTTGTGCCCAGCGCCAGAACTGTACACGACATTCAAAGTCATCGCCATGCAATTCCTCGTGCATAGAAATATGGTACGGGTGCGATCGATGTGGATGTAGCATTCTCAACACCGACGTTCTTGAGATTTCCGATTCTCGCGCAATTTGTCTGCTACTGATGTGCGGATTAGCCGCGACAGCAGCTAAAACACCTACTTGGGCATCATCATTTGTTGCAGGTCGTGGTTGACGTTTCACATTTGGCTGAACACTTTCCTGTTTCCTTAAATAACGTAACTATCCGGCGAACGGTCCGAACACTTGGATGATGTCGTCCAGGATACCGAGCAGCATACATAGCACACGCCCGTTGGGCATTTTGATCACAATAGCCATCCATCAACACGATATCGACCTTTTCCGCAATTGGTAAACGGTCCATTTTAACACGGGTAATGTATCACGAAGCAAACACCGTCCGCACACGCGGAATGTTACGTGATACCACGTACTTACACGTTTGTGACTATTACAGCGCCATCTATCACAAAGCGAAAAAAGTGGTCCAACTAAAACATTCATATTTCTTTACGTACTACACGAATGTGCAATAAAAAAATGGGGGTTCCTATTTTAAAAAAACGCAGTTGATATCCGTTTGACCTATGGCAACGCCACCAGCGGGCCAACCATAGCGCCATCTGGTTTCCCCCTTCAAGTTAGACAAGTTTCGTTCTTTGTAGTTATTTCGTTTGATGCTTATTTCGTGAGATATTTGGCCCGGTCCCTATCAATGGACCACCCTGTATACGTTAAAATCCCGTAGGTATAATTCTCTAAATAGCGCACGCTCTCAAGTTTTGGATCATTGACATTTCCTTCGCGATGTTGCAAAGGCGGGGGTGATCGAACTGCTAGGCAGCAAGGTGGCTGCAGAGAGCGAGTAACAGCTGTGGAGGTAAGGCGGCTTGCCAAGTCACGCCCCCACTCTGCCCGGATAACCTGTTCGGGCACCTGTTGTCAGCTGGGGCCAGCTGACTCAGGACGCTGCTATGCGCTTTCGTCGGCTCCACTTCGCGTAGGCGTTTCGGGGTCCTGCAAATGGTTACTTAAGACAGACGAATTTTGGGCATCTGTCAGAGGACTAGGGATCTCACAGACCTTATCGCCGCTATTACATTCCAGTCTCGAGCAGTTAGGCTGTCAGCTGCCGAAATAATGTGTTGGTAGCGCCACAACTTAGCTTCGCGTAGGCGAACCAGTGCTTGTCTGGTTCCGACCATGACTAGTGTAAAGAATGCTGGGCGCCCGTCCAGATATTACCCTCAGTACCGCATTCCTGCCAAAGTACAGCGGGTCTGTAAAAGACTGTCAGAGTTATAAATTACAATAGTATAAATGTAAGAATTGTAGATTGTTGGTTCAAGGTCACAATTAAAGAGTAACTCAAACAGTTTTAGATAAGCGAATGCGCGGGTTCTGGTTTGTCGATTTCCCGCGCCCTGGGCCACATACACAGAATGGCTATTTCTGAGCGTAAAGAGTTTTGTGTTCTGCAGTTTGCTAAGAGTGAACTTGTAATTTCTTCGTTTAAAGTTTAACTGTGATCCCCCATGTGGCGGAAACATCCACCGATGGTGTCGTCAATTCGAAACGACTGGATGTGTGTGTAAAGGGAATAGCATGGGACTATCAAAAATATCTGAAGGGGATGTTGACCGTGTCAGAGCATCTTACCTTAGTAGTCCTAGACTTGTTCTGAAAGTAAGTCTTGAACATCAGATGTCAACGACGGCAGTGTGGAAAGTTTTAAGGAAACTTTTACAAATGCGTCCATACCGTAGTTTTCTGCTGCTGCACATGCGCATACTACACAAATGACTGTTTTCGAGGATCAAATTGGCCGTTATTTTTCCTCGCCTATCGTTTTATCAGGTCTATCACGTTTTAATGCATCCATGTTACTGGCTGCTGAACTCCGTTGCCGTGGATCAAATTACATGAAAAAAGCGGTAGCTGAAGATGAGTGAAAGCCCGAAGTGCTTCATGGCAGAAATAAAAATTTGTGGTTGGTTGCTATACCTCTTCAAGCTATAACATCACGTATTCAGATGACCTTCAAGAGACATGTAAATTACGGCGGAAAGTAGTGTGCGGGGATATCAGTGGTTGCCAGAGGTGTGAAGAACACTTAAGAGTGTACGTCCAGACATCTGTGCTGTAGAACGGTCATCTCAGTTTACACCGTCACCCCTGCGTCTTCATTGAAGTACTTGTGCAAGTGCAGGCTTGCTTAAATCATGATCACCTACTACAAAGAAAGACGTGTCAGCCTTACATGAATTGTTCCAAGTTTTGGGAGGCTTCATACTTAGTGACTGCTTCTTTCTGCTTTTGTTTAATACAATTCTGACCAATTACACTTATACTAAAACCTGCTCAACTGACAGGACAACATAATGCAGGGAGTAATATTATCTGTGTTGATGATATTGGTCCAGGAGGTCTGCCAAAATCAACTTTGTTCAGAAGTCAACTAGTTTTTCAGCAGTTGGAAGTATTCCCGCAAGTGGTGGCCTTATACAGCACCATCAACATTGTTGTCTGGCATTTCGCGATTTTCTCTCTGTTTTCTCAAGCTTGACGCAAAATTCGATGTAAATTCGTTAGAACTTCCTCATCCCATACGTGGTGTATTAGAACGATGTACAGTATGGACTTGTGTTCTCTGCATGGAGTTACAGTGACTACCATATACACACAAGCTTCAGGTGGATAAAGTGTTTAACGTATATATGTACCGTTCACTCTCATACTCTTCTGTTTTTGGTTAACTTTATGGGTACCGTTTTGTAGATAAAACTGCTCCGCGAATTTTCTGTACCTATGGTATTTAAAACTGGTGGTGGTGGTGGAAAAGCATAATTGAGAATACGACCAAAAATAATACACAGAAACAGAACTCAAACCTTATGTCTAGTATGTAGAATTACCTAAAAGCGAGTAACTTTTCACATTTTGTTTTGTTCTGCGTCTTGACTAATTTTTCTGTATCCCATAATAGGGAACCAACTACCATCTTTCCTTCTGCCTGCCTGTACGTCGACATCTAACTTTCTGTCGCCCAATATGGCTCAAATTAGGTGGATTATAGTATACCACAACACCGCCACGAAGAAAAATGAGAAGAATATATGAAAGTAACAGGAGTTAACTTTTCCTCTAGAACCTTTCCTCCAATAACTGCAAAACACTGAAATCGACGTTACTTGCCTCACAGATGTAGTGCTCGTTATACTGTGAAAACTAATTGCAGGTACGGGACTAATTCAACGAGTCAGTGTGAAATTTCGCACTGAAAGATATTGCAGCCTCATAACTGAGTACATTGTAGAGACAAGGAGTGCTAAACAGGCATCATTCGTTTTATACAAGAACACCTTTTTATGATTTATTTTATAGATGGTTCTAAACATCGGAACCAAATTCGTAATGAAATTAGTTGCTAGCAGGCACTTAATGACACCAACAGTGCACAACGAGTTTTGTGTTTGTGTCCATTAACAAATGTGGAATATTAAAACTTACGAGTAGAAAACTTGCTTATAATTTCGATATTTGTTTACGACGTAATTCCAATATGTAATTCTACTTGTATGGAAATCAAGCAATTGAAAGGAATGCATTCGTTAAAAAATGAAATTGGTACAAATTTCATAATGACTGAGCGAGAATGGCTAGAGGACAAATGCACGCTGTAGGAACACACAATGTCGCGGAAGAAGTTGAGTAGCTTCGTAGTGTAGTGGTTATGATACTAAACTGTTACATGGAGGGTTGTGTGTTCAAAACTCACCTGGATTGTACAATTTTAATTTCTGTATTCGGTGCGAGTACATTCTAGAAGTATCCACAAGTGTCAAGAGTGATTGTATTGGAATGTTCTGTAACTGTATATATACTGTATGTGTTCTGGCCGGAGGCAGTTGCCTCCGCGCTCTTGTATGTGCAGGTCCTGAATAAACCTGTGTTCGTCATTCATATAATTACACCTTCTTCTACGTGACAATATAACTAAGGCGTAAAGATAGATAACGCCAATGGGGAGACTACATCGACCTCTGGAGCAACCAGAAGCAAATGTATGACTGTCAAGGGGTCGGATCGCAAGCCAATAGTAAGGAAAAAAAAGGGAATATTGAAAGATGCCAGGAGTACATACGATTAGAGAGGCAGTACAAAGAAAACGAGCTTGAAGACATTATTATAGAAAGTGATGAGGAAGAACATGATCAGATAGGGCATATGGTACTTCGAATAGAATTTGACGGAGCACTGAAAGACCTAAAACAAAACAAGGCTCCTGGAGCAGGTGACATTTCGTTAGAATTATTGAGATCTTCGAAAGGGCGAGCCAAGACCGTCACACTTCAAAGGAATGTAACAATTCCAATTCTAAAGAAAGCATGTGCTGACAGGTTTTCATAGCACTGAGCTATCAGTTTAGCTAGTCACTGTGCAAAATACTGGCAGGAATTATTTACAGAAGAATGGAAAAACTGATAGGTCAGTTTTTCTCCGGGGTAAATGTAGGAAGACGCGAGGAAATACTGACCCTACTACTTATCCTAGAAGATAGATTGAGGAACATGCATACCTACATTTATAGTAGACTGAGAGAGAGCTTTTGGCAGTGTTGCTTGAATTACACTTTTTGAAATTCTGAAAGTAGTGGGGATAAAGTACAGGGAACGAAAGATTACTTACTGATAGTACAAAAGTGAAACTACAGCTACAAGAGTCGTGGGACATGAAAGGAAAGTAATAGTTTTGGTGGTCTGAATGTTATGATGTGAGGAGGCATAATGTTGTATGGGTATGATGATCTCCTAGTCGCCGGGTTTACGATGTCACACAGTACTTCCCCACGAGCGTCTTTTCAGGGGTGCATTCGGCGCTGACCTCATTCTTATAGATGACAGTGGGCGACCACATCGAACTGCGCAGATGGAGAAGCTGTTGATCGACAGAATATTAGGCGAATAGAGTGGCCATCCCATTCCTTCGACTTAAATCCCACCGAGCACGTGTGGAGTGCGTTAGGAAGATGTATTGCAGCACGTCCACATGCGCTAAGGACCATCCAGCAGTTCTCAGCCGCGCCGGTTGACGAAAAGAACGCCTTACTATAAACAACATTCTTGATCTTTACGGCCAGCATGGGAGCACGTTGCAGAGCAAGCAGTGCCGTCCATGGTGATCTCACACCCTATTAAGAACCACGTCCCACCTTTTGTAATAAATCCCGTTGACTTCACTGTAATTATTGTTTGAGTAAGAGTGTCTTTTCTGTTTGTCTCGAAACGTCTCAAAAATGAGATCGACAGGAAGTGCAAAATGGCTAAGCAGAGATGGCTAGAGGACAAATGCATGAGACAGGCGAAATATCCTCAGACTTAAAGAAGAATATAATAATTACAATCCCAAAGAAAGCAGGTGTTGACAGGTGTGAAAATTACCGAACTATCAGTTTAATAAGTCACAGCTGCAAAATACTAACGCGTATTCTTTACAGACGAATGGAAAAACTGGTAAAAGCCGACCTCGGGGAGTATCCGTTTGGATTCCGTAGAAATGTTGGAACACGTGAGGCAATACTGACCTTAAGACTTATCTTAGAAGAAAGATTAAGGAAAGGCAAACATACGTTTCTAGAATTGTAAATTTAGAGAAAGCTTTTAACAATGTTGACTGGAATACTCTCCTTCAAATTCTAAAGGTGGCAGGGGTCAAATACAGGGAACGAAAGGCTATTTACAATTTGTACAGAAAGCAGATGACAGTTATAAGAATCGAAAGACATGAAAGGGAAGCAGTGGTTGGGAAGGGAGTGAGACAGTGTTGTAGCCTCTCCCCGATCTTATTCAATCTGTATATTGAGCAAGCAGTAAAGGAAACAAAAGAAAAATTTGGAGTAGGTATTAAAAGCCATGGAGAAGAAATAAAAACTTTGAGGTTCGCCGATGACATTGTAATTCTGTCAGAGACAGCAAAGGACTTGGAAGAGCAGTTGAACGGAATGGATAGTGTCTTGAAAGGAGGCTATAAGATGAACATCAACAAAAGCAAAACGAGGATAGTGGAATGTAGTCGAATTGAGTCTGGTGATGCTGAGGGAATTAGATTAGGAAATGAGACAATTAAAGTAGTAAAGGCGTTGCTATTTGGGGAACAAAATAACTGATAATGGTCGAAGTAGAGAGGATATAAAACGTAGACTGGCAATAGCAAGGAAAGCATTTCTGAAGAAGAGAAATTTGTTAACATCGAGTATAGATTAAAGTGTCAGGAAGTCGTTTCTGAAAGTATTTGTATGGAGTGTAGCCATGTATGGAAGTCAAACATGGACGATAAATAGTTCGGACAAAAAGAGAATAGAAGCTTCCGAAATGTGGTGCTGCAGAAGAATGCTCAAGATTAGATGGGTAGATCACATAACTAATGATGAAGTACTGAATAGAATTGGGGAGGAGTTTGTGGCACAACTTGAGTAGAAGAAGGAATCGGTTGGTAGGACATGTTTTGAGGCATCAAGGGATCGCAAATTTAGCATTGGAGGGCAGCGTGGAAGGTAAAAATCGTAGAGGGAGACCAAGAGATGACACTAAGCAGATTTAGAAGGATGTAGGTTGCAGTAGGTAGAGCAGCATGGAGAGCTGCATCAAACCAGTCTCAAGACTGAAGATAACAACAACAACAACAACAACAACAACAACAACAAACAACCATCATGTTACCGTAATGTGGTAGGGGGATTTCAGTGTATTCAGGATTGCAAAGCTGTATCAGCAAATAAACGAACAAAAAGTTAATTATGTAACCTTCAGGGAGGAGCGAGAAGTAATAGGGTAAGTTACGCGCTACAGGGTCTGGAAGTAAAGGGTATAAAGGCCTTTATGGACATGTGTTGTTCGTAGGACCAAGGGAAGCAAGCAAGCTGTTTTTTTGGCAACAGAGAGAATCAGCATGGGACGCTATCGACGCTGGCACTTCTGCCTAGCCAACTCAAAGGGGCCGCGGGCCAAGGCCGCGCCGCCGTTCGTCTTTTTTCCATATCTTTCGGCTCTCCCGCAGATGTGCGGCGTTCTGCCGAGGGCAGTACTGCCGCTAATAGAGACGGGCGCATTCCAAACGTGGCCGCGCTGCTTCAGCAAAATAGCACTGTGGCTACTAACAGAGCTGTACTCGAATTTTAGCACATAACGTCGACGCAATATTGCCATCGCTGCAAGATTAATAATAGAAAATTTCATGCAAGCGACATCATCTTTCTGAAAGCCAGTACGAGCTGCTTCCTTCAAATCACCGGCTTCTTATCTATCACGACTCCATTTTGAAAAAAGAAAACTATTACGAATACAATCATAACTTCGCACTAAATCCAAATCCACTAGACCCTTGTGGGCCGTTGTATTACTGTATGAAGGAAATGTTTTGTTTTAATCTAGAACCTGTTTGCTTATTTTTTTCTTTCATCTCCCACCCACTGGTTTGATAACTGTTACATTTCTGACGTGATCTGGAAGAATACTACGTTGAAAAAATCTTTATCGCATATCCTTTTGGTCAGAATTCAACAAACCATACTTACATCTGTAGGAAAGATGTATATTACTCTTCGTTCTGATGGAGTCAGCTATGTCGTGCACCTTTAATCACCAGTCGACCGCTACCGTGCATGTTGATGTTGTGATAGGATTGCAGTTGTGGGAAGACCTTGAAGTACATCATAATCAACACAGGTTTGAATTTAACCGCCGGTTTCTCAACAGTTGAAAATGAAGGAACAGTCGTTTTATAAACCAGCCGGCATTGAGTTGAATTCCTGTAACAATAAATTGTGAAAAGTTTAACTATTTGAGTAACGCACGCACAACGGTGAGTGTATCAAATAACCAACCAAAACTGTTCTGTAGATCATCATTACACATGCCTTACATCATTGCGTAAGGTGAACCAACATGGAAAAAATAAGATTTACCTAATACATATGTTGTTCTTGTACTCGAATATACAACAGTTCATCTAGACCCGTAGCCTCAGGACAGGAATCGACTGCCACATAGTTAATACAGGAGGGCATTAGTAAGCTATTAGCTACCTACAAGGGACTGAAGAAAGCAGTAGACCCCTCACTGCACGGCAAAAAGTGTCGACAGACCACTGTTAGTAAGAATTTTTTTTCCACTCCTTGAAATTGCCCAGCCTATATTCAGAATTGATGGAGAGCAAAAAGTTCCACTGAAGAGACTGAGGAACGTGTAACGTACATTTTTTCTGTTGCTGCGCAACCCCACCCCCCTACTTGAGACTGTAAATGATGCGACAGTTGGTTTTAATTCGTTCGCTTCGCCATCGCTGCCAACTGTAGCAACGTTTCCTCTATGTATGTGGTAACTGCTAGCAGCTGTAGAGAGCTAATTTCACTTCGTGACGAAATACGAATATTACACAGTAGCTATACAGAGATTTCTATACCTCTCTAGTTATTTCATAGCATAAGTACGTGGAACGTAGAGAGTGTGTGTCCGTTATCGTAGAGGGTAAATACAGTTGACGTTATAGGTTTCGCCTGCTCCCTTCCTCACAGTACGAAGCTGGAGCAGAGGAAATTACTCTATACCAGTGATTGTATTGCAGTATGTATATGAAAAAAGAAAAGTTTTTCATCAATTAACAACAGCGCAAAAATACATTTTACTCCGCCTTTTCGCATTATCTTTGCCTTGCTTTTTAGATTACAGACGAATGAACGCCTCAGAATTGTAGCTTTACAGTTTCATTGAGACACCGTGCCGGCCGGAGTGGCCGAGTGGTTCTAGGCGCTAAAGTCTGAAACTGCACGACCGCTACGGAGGCAGGTTCGAATCCTGCCTCGGGCATGGGTGTGTGTGATGTCCATAGGTTAGTTAGATTTAAGTAGTTCTAAGTTCTAGGGGACTGATGACCTCAGAAGTTAAGTCCCATAGTGCTCAGATCCATTTGAACCATTTGAGACACCGTGGACTGTGAACATTTGATGGCTACTGCTTTAGGTAAGGGGTATATGGCATGGCGTTTACACACACGACCCCATCTAAGGAGAATACAAATGAAACGATAATCGGGATGTGACAATTTTTAATTTTTCTGATTGCTTTAGATGCTATTGTTATTTTTGTGTATATGTATTAGCAATCGGTTTATTCGATTCAAAACTTGAACTATTGGACAGAGGAATCATTAGAATACGGTTGCAACACTGCATGGTCTTCTACCTTGAGAGAGCCTGGGAATCAGTTAACACAGATGAGACAAGAATTTCAATAAATCATCTTCAAGAGTCGCTTCTTTCATAGCGGATATAGACTCTTAGTGTGGCATTCGTTGAATTTTAAATTTCGAGTCTTGTCTCTTGTATCAAAATTTAAGAAGATACACAAGCGATCTGTGGGGCCTGAACCTCACTGTTGATACACTTGTCCTGATGTAGGTCTCAGTAATGAATGGATGTTTAGTACGTACAGTTTTTTTTCCGTTACTGATGTGATCCTGTACATCAAACAGATGCTGATTCAGAAGTGTGTGTTCTTCCATTGAGAGAGCGCGCACAGTATTGTCATTTTGGTGATAATTCTTTTATAAATAAGTACTTAAGCCACCAGAGTACGTTATAATTTGTTTACTCTCTTTCTTCTGTCTGTACCTCAAATTCCTCATCATCTCATAGTAGAATAAAGTAACTATTCGTTTTTCACTACTGCGCCATCGAACGCGAGCATTCAGCGCTTTTATGATGGCACTAGCTTTTTGTCTGTAGCCTTGATGTGGGCTGATGCCGTCATCTCTAATTGTGAAGCTCGTTACGTGTGCCGTGTGCTGGCAATTGTCATTGTGTTCTATCTGTGATGGACAGATCCAAGCAGGGTACGTCTTTCGCATACAGTATTTGTATTCTACAACAGTGATATGCCGAACTTGCTTGCGTACTATGCATGTTGATGTAGTAGTAGTAGTGTCATATGCAGCAGTCCAGTCGTTATCCGTTCCTTGAACAACATTGTACGAATCCTTCTATTTCTTCGTGTTCGGTAGCCCACCCCACCCTTCCACAAGAGTGCCGACGTCTTTTAGACGCTTCAGTTTTTGTCCCGTTCTAACGGGTCATAAAACGTGAAATAATCGTGTAGAGTGGTCATGCGTTATCTATTGACGAAGGCCCTCTAATTGGAAGTATAATTTTAAAGTGCAATATATTACTTCATCATTTATTGTTGTTGCTTTGTACATTACAGATTAGTAGATATATTTGATATTTGTAAACTGTTGCCGGCCGGTGTGGCCGAGCGGTTCTAGGCGCGTCAGTCGGGAACCGCGTGACCGCTACGGTCGCAGGTTCGAATCCTGCCTCGGGCATGGATGTGTGTGATGTCCTTAGGTTAGTTAGGGATAAGTAGTTCTAAGTTCTAGGGGACTGATAACCACAGATGTTGAGTCCCATAGTGCTCAGAGCCATTTGAACCATTTGTATACTGTTGTGAAGTTATTCTGTGGTCGGCAACACAGTCGGGCTACTGAACACTGTAAAAGTTATTCGTTTCAGAATCCATTTGTGTACCGTAGAGTTCTTACAATGACATATTTTAATATTTCTATTGCAAGAAACAATCACTTGTACCTGTTCACATACGCCTATGACGCCGTTGTTGAGGTCTTCAGATCGAAGACCGGTTAGATGTTGACCTCCGTATAAGTCTAAACCGCACAAGCATCTTGATCTCTGCATGACTACCGCAACCTACATTAATTTAAGCCTGGTTACTTTATTCACCCTCTTAGATTTTTACTCCTCCCCCCCCCCCATCCTTTCATTACCAAGTTGGAACGATTCCTCGACGCCTCAGAATGTGTTATGTAAAGAAAAACACTTCTTTTACTCAAGTTGTGCCATAAATTTCTTCTTTCGCCAATTCGATGTAGTACTACCTCATTAGTACTCAATCTACCAATCTGATTCTTAGCATCCTTATGTAGCACCACATTTCAAAACCTTTTATTCTCTTCTTGTCTGAACTATTTATCGTCCACGATTCCCTTCCATAAGATTACATTCCGGGCAAATACCGTTTTTGGAAAAGCTTTTCTTGGTATTGGCAGACTGCATCTTATGCCCTTCACATCGGCAATCGGCAGTTATTTTGCTCGTAAAACTCGTCTACTGGTTTGTGTCTCACTTCCTAATCTATTTCTTTCAGGATCGCCTGTGTAAGTAGGCTACATTCAGTTAACGTTGTTCACCTTTGCTGATCTTCAGTTTGAAACCGCTGTTTCTCATTGTCCATTCCTTTCAATTATATATAGTTTTTTTTAATTCTAAGCATTCGCACAATCCTATTTGCAGTGTTTATTATTCCTTTTCAGTGAGTTAAATATGAATATTTGCAGTGATAGCTGAAACTTATCAGCTGCGAAAAGGTAAGTATTTATGTCTGCCAATAGAGATATTAATACAGTGTCTCGGTCATGTACTATTCCGTTGACAAATACAGGTAGTGCATTTTTTCCATGATACTTCTATATCAGTAAATTAGGTAAAGCGCGTGCCAGGAAACCGAAAGATCGTGGGATCAAATAGCGACGGGACCACGGATTTTTCAGTCTGCATTTTAATGTGGCACTCACCTCTTAGTGATTTGGAGGATCACCATAAATGACACGTGGTTCAGATCCCAAATTAAAATGTATGCCCTCTTTCCCCTGTTGCTTAGGGAGACGCAAGTCGCCAAAGTGGGGTCCCTAGGCAAACTTGCACCAGGCCACTGAACCGCACGAAGTAATTATGATAGTGAGTTAGCAGTCATTCCTTGAGTCAGTGAAGGCTTCTAAACTGATCGTTCGTACGTGAAGACATTCCATAATGCGTTCGAAGTGACGGCGTTCATACGGCACGTCAACGTCGAGGTTTCCGTGGAAGTTTTGTTGATGACCTGGATAGAATGAGATTCATTTTGGCGTCGTCTACTAATATCGGAAGTTTATCTAGTTTTCAGCGCTCACTTATGTTACAATAATTTTGTGTGATTTTTGCATCAGCATAATATTTATTTTATCATTTGCTTTGTTATCGATAAAAGAGATTGCAAAAGTTTTATGACTACTTGGCTATTTTTCCTGTTTTTTTTTTTTTTTTTTTTTCCTTCACGAAAGAGGCCAGATGTCTGAAAGAGAAAAATGATTTATGTTTCACAATACTTGGGCAAAGGAAAACCTTAAACTGTGCATACATAAGAACATTAATTCATGAAACACTTTTCGTTGCATAACTTTTCTCTAACACGAAGAAATTAGCCCCGTTGGCGGAGAAAAATACAGTTATTTGACGTTACTTGGTACTTAAGAATAAATGAAAGCAACAGAGTAAACAGGCTTTGTTAATTACCTTTTAAAAGTGTACCAGGAGAAATTGTAAATATTCAGAGATATGACAGGAACACTCATTTGAAACAAAAATTTCATATGGACATATGCCCTATTCCGAACGGTTTCCGAGATAGATCAGATTCAATGTGCATTGTTATTTGTGGGACTCCTGGCTTTATACTCAAATGGTTTGAATAATACTTCACGAACAGAATGCTAAATGTTGTGCTGAACAAGTCAAACGATGTCGGAAAGGGAGAAAAGCTCAGTGACGAAGCAGAAATCACAAAGGGTATCCAACAGTATTCAATTTAAAGCCCACTGTTATTTGCATAGTACAAAGACATTCCGACCAAAGAGATTGAAAGCAGTGAGGACAATACCTGTAAAACGTCAAAGAGGTTGGGTGGGTAATAGACATTAACCCTAAAACAAATGGACATTAAATGTATCTCGGAAACATTCGGAATAGGGCATATGCCCGCATAAGGTTTTGTGCTTCAAATGAGCTTTCTTGTCATTTCCTTGAATACTGACCATTCCTCCTGAGACATCATGCATATTTTTGTCGATAGCTCGAAATATATGGACGACTCTTTCCCAGTTCTTTTACTTTTCAACAATGTGGATAATTTACAAAACAATCTTTTTATCAAGAGCAACCGTTATGAATTTTGTCTGGACATCAATAAACTACATAATTGGTAATTACTTGGCTCTGATACTGTACTCCGGCATTTTGTATCACTTTCACCGTGTAGTACTAGCGTGTGCGAAGTGGCGTTGTGTTGACGTTCGGTGTTGGGTGAACACTCCATCATTTGGCGGTGACGTCGCCTTCTGGTCCGTTCCGTGGACGCCCAGAGTGAACTGACCTTCAGTGGTGACGACTTTCTCATGGGACACGAACAACGAATGAACCAAAATACCTCTGGCAAATGAGGTTGATTTCGACGACTGGCGACGTGTGTCTGAAATGAGCGGGAAGAACGCGGGTGGGGAGGGGGATGGGGTGCAATCTCGGAGTGGCACTTGTGAAATCTGGCCGCCGCACCGGCCCACGGCGGGCAGAACAATGGCTCCACGGTGTGCTTCCGTCACGGCGCGGACTGCGCGGACACAGGATTTCCTGTCCTGTCCTCTCCGTGGATACGCTGCCTCCGCAGCGCAGCGCACCGCCGCCCCGCTCTCGCGCCAGGTGGGTCTTCTCTTCGTCCGTCCATTTCCTCCTCAAGCAACTGATGTTTCCACATGCAGAACGCTAAGATAAAGAAAATTGATGCTTTGAAGAAATTAAGGCTCGAACCAGCACCGTCCCTTCCCGTTACCGTGACGAATGGCCCGCGGGAAGAACAGTTGTACGTAGGCATCCGTGCAGGCTCGAATCTCACTAATTTTACCCTCATTTTTCCTCGAGGTATGCACAGGAGCAAGCAATACATTGGTAGATTGTTCGAGGAACGGACGCTCTCGGAACCACACTGCATTGCACTAAACCTCTGTTGGAGCGTCTGCCACAAGAGCGCATGAGAATCTCCGTGTCACTTTCGCACATACTTAACGAAGCTGTGACGAAAAGCGCTGTTCTGCATTGGGACTTCATCAGTTCTGTCTACTAACAGTAGAACGTGCTTTTTGTAGGCTACCTACTTTTTCGGCAATTGTGTAATCACACAATGATGGGGATTTCCGCTTATTTATGTGCAATATGTTCTGTTAGTTTACGTTGAGGATCAAATATGATTGAGAGCATAAAGTGTCGATCTTGTACAGGTCTTCCTGCATTTCGCTATAGTTTTCTAGCATTACTACTTCTCTGTATACAACGTCATCCGCGAACAGCCTCATGCAGCTTCCCTACGCTGTCGTCTAAGTCATTTATATATAGTGTGAACTAGTATTACACCGAAAAAGTGTTGGAAGTTGTTCATGGGTATTTCTTAAGTATCTTAATGTAAAGAACCTTTGGTCTTCGGTAGCTAGTTAGAGTAATTCCATTTCTTTTGATTTCTTACCCACATTTATGTTTGTAACTTTATTACACTGACAGTCTTCATAAAGGTGCAGATGTCGACGATTTGCACTGTGTACTCGCTGTTGACAACAAAAATGCCCAGTTTACTCTTCAAAAATGGTTCAAATGGCTCTGAGTACTATGGGACTTAACATCTGTGGTCATCAGTCCCCTAGGACTTGGAACTACTTAAACCTAACTAAACTAAGGACATCACACACATCCATGCCCGAGGCAGGATTCGAACCTGCGACCATAGCGGTCGCGCGGTTTTAGACTGAAGCGCCTAGAACCGCTCGGTCACACCGGCCGACCGTTCACTCTTCGCCCGCAGTTTTACTTTCAGTATTACTCAGTTCTATCTCACCTTTGTTTTCCGGAAGGGTCAGTTGTAAGTTTAACAGTGGTCCACAGCAGTATGAATAGATTTACTGATTAAGAGTTGGCCGATGTGTAGCTCCTGTATGGGTTCACGAAATCTAATGGAAGAACGGCGCAACGACGGTATTCTGAGATAGCCCTGCAGCGAAAGCAGTCACATTACAGAACCTTTGTATCTGAGGGTTGTTGCAGTACTCTGTATTTTGTGTTGTACATTTGATGATTGTATATCATACGCTTTTTTGATACGCTGGAGGTATTTTCGCAGAAACAAAGGTAATTCGGGTAACAGATCGAAGAAACCGTAATTGCCCGTATCACTCTGTATCGAGCAATTGGAGATCACGGATCTCATACACCAAAATCCTGAGACAATATTCCATAACAAATTGCCAAATTTTATCGGTGGGGTTCCGATTCACTGTGTATATTGTAAACTTTAATGAACCTGTAACGTTCTCTTTTGGGGATCGTCCGAAATTACTTTTACGTCTGAAAATTTCTCTCGGGTAAGAATGGCGTATTATCTTCTGTTTGCTAGGAACTCCTCAATCCAACCACGAAACTGGGCTGATATTACGTACGCTCGAACTTATTTTAGAATGCATTTAGAAATTGGTGTCCGTAAATGTAATAATGTGTTCCTGACGTGAAAAACCTTGCAAAAAGTCCTCACGAACATGGGCCCGAGAATCCTTCTTTAGTGAGTTTCATGTGATACATTTAGCTACATATACTTACAAATATTGTTCGATGTGACCTCCTCCTGGAGCGATGCATGCTGTTAGCATGCGTACCACTACAAGGAATTCATTTCGTGACTCACTAACGAAGGATTTTCGGAGCCACGTTCGTATGAACTTTCTGTTATGGTTCGGTGGCAAGAACACACTCCTCCATTTATGGACGCCAATTATAAACACGCTGCGCGTGGCTTTCCGACTGCTAACGCTGCCTGCAGTGACGAGCAATGACTGGTGGCCTCAGATGCGGACTAACTTCGCAGATCCTTCTGCCCACAGCATTCTATGAGTATGCTCTTCCCTTATTTCCAGTAAAATGCTGATCGTAGTTAGGTTAGTATCATTGTGCATATCAGTCAACGGCACGCCAGGTAGCCCGTGTCTGAATCGTGCAGGTGTCGAAACTTTCGTTAGATGTAATATTCCCACCGTCAAGAACAACAGAACTACGAAAAATTTACTTCATGTCAACTTCTATTTCAATTTAGCCTGCCTCCCAAGTTTTCAATGGCCTTCCATTGTAGTTTGGTTGGTAGAAGGTGCCTGGACGCCATTCTTCCAAGTTTGCGTATTATGATTGTTTTCTCTCATTCTCATAAGCATCAATTGTCGTATCATTCTCAACATACTATTTACCTGCAGTGTTCATTGTACACTTGTGCTTTTGATAACTTCGTTACTCCGTTAAGTTCCATTTTTGAGTAAATTGTTATCTGATTAATAGTTGTTACTCATTGTGTGATTTTTAAATTATTAGTAACAAATGCCGGTAATGAGCGACTATTTGTTAACACACTTTCGCTTGAATTGTTGGAATGTATCGATACAGCAGCAAGACTTTCCATTCCTGACACCCGCTACATTGTACGTTAACTGTGAACTCATTATCGTGAAAACTGGTTATAAATCAATTATTCGACTTTGTTCTGTAGGTGATTAGTGAACTGCAGTGCACAGTCGCGTGTAAAGTTATATAGAAATGTAGACCTTGCAAAATGTAAACTTTAACTGCTGGAAATGTTGCCATTGATAAACTGTTCCGGGCTTTTATGCCTTGGTCGAATGGATTTCATATTGAAACCCAACGTTTCGTCGTCCCCATGTACTGAGCCAGGATGTGAATTGGACATTCAAAGAAACTCCGCAGATGGGAACGACACGTTGAAGTTTAATGTGAAATCCGTTCGACCATGGTATAATAGCGCGCAACATTTTATTAATTGTAATTTACCCCTTACATTTAATTTACGTAGTTGCCATATTTCCTCAAACAGTTATTCCATCGGCACGCTAAGGGATGTATGTAAGATAAATCTGCATCACGTTTCTACAAACACGTCATTGTGGTGCATGTAACACCCTTATAGGTTGTGAATCGTCTGGTGCAAGTTGTTTTTCGGCAGAGTGAAGAGAGATACAGGGGGTGGACCAAAATATGGAAACACCAAAACCACACCATATTACCGTGCCTAATATCGTGTGGGAAACAAATAGGCATTCAATATCCCATCCAGTCGTCTCGGAATGGATAAATACAAATCCTTTTGATTTTCGAGCGAGTCTTACACCATTTTTCCGGTAAAGCAGTAGTAATTTCAGGTAACCATGGTCGAAGATGATAGCGATCACACACTCATCTCTCCAATGTAGGCCACAAAGACTCAATAACAATTAGATCTGGCGATTGTGGTGGCCAGGGGGGATGTGACGGTTCATCCTCGTGCTCACAAAACCAGACCGTGACGATGCGAGACGTGTGAACAGGGGCCCGTCGTCTGCTAACACAGCATCACTATTGGGATGTAAGCATTGTACCTTGAACTGGATTGGGTCCGTCAAAATGGTCACATAGTCCTGGTCCACAATGTGACCTTGCAGAGTAACTATGGGGGCCCATGGAATATCACAATATAGCTACTCAAATCTTCACCGAACCCCCGCCATGTTTCACTTTTGGGAAATAAACTCATTGGACCAAATGATTTTCTTGTATTGCTAGCTCCATAATCTAGGTTTTATGACTTCGCCACCACTTTACGCTGTTAAGTGTATTTAGATCACTGATGATGATCTGAAATTCCAGCTCGCCCGACCATATCCAGCTTATGGAGTTTTCGTGTTGTTTTGGTGCTGTCGGGGATCGCGAGTGCGACATTCAATCCTACTGTGACTTTTACAGCTGTCATTCCGTATTTTTCGTTGCAATTCTCTTCTATGACCATTCGTCGCGATCATTCAACATACACTTTCATCTGATTTAGGACTTCACAGATGTTTTTCCGCTTTCCTTGTCTGTGTTATAAATCTTCCATACGGCGTCTTTTGAAATACCAAAGACTTCTGCTCCCTTGGTTACGAGCAGGAACAATTTGTTCACGTTCGAATTCACTTATCTCCGACATAATGCACTCACTAGTACACAGAACACTGTTCTGACCACGACTGACCCCCAGCGGGTCCGGGGATAAGAATAGGCCCGAGGTATTCCTGCCTGAAGTAAGAGGCGATTAAAAGGAGTTTCACACGTTTCGGCCTTTATGTGATGGTCCCCTGTAGGGTTTGACCGCCATTCCTCAAAATTTTCCCGAAGAGCGAGCAAATTGGGGAAGGGCGCCTTATATGGTGCACAGTGTCCATCGTGCATTGAGATCTTTAGCCTACTTTCTCGTCGTCGCATTTCAGTCCCGCTCATTCTCCATCCCTTGGGCGAGGACACCTTCCTGGGATCGTTTTCCACCATGCATTATTCAGTGTCGCTTTCTGCGTCTACGATGACCATGGACTTCTTTGCACCTGGTATCCAGCATGATAGCCAGTCCATGTAACCTGTTTGTTGTAGCCCCTTGACCACACAGGGATCGCTCTGCTGATGCCTGCGCCGTTAACTCTCCACGTATGCCAAAGGGTAGATGCCCATCCCCCCGGAGCATCGGGACTCCCGGCAAAGGCCATCCTGCCAGGTGGCCCTTGCTGCGCCTGCGTGACGCCCATGTGGAGGGCCCCTGGTCGGAGTGGGTGGCATCAGGGCGGATGACACGCGATGAAGCATAGTCCATCATCTCTTGCTGGTGGTGAAACACCAGCAGCCTCTAAGCGTTCACGAGCTGAATTCAACGTGCAGAACTACAATCCCAAATCGTTCCCCTCCCTGGCCACACCATGGGAGGAACGTCAGGATAAGGATGGCAGCGGATCTTATTTGCCCCGGTACCTTGTATGATCAAGGGCTGATGGGGAATCTTTCTTGACAATGGAAGCCACAATTTTTTGTTGAACATTTAGAGGACAAGTTGGGAAAGTGGAGGGATTGTCCAAAATGCGATCTGGTTCAGTCTTGATCAAAACAGCATCCTCTGCCCAGTCACATACGTTACTCGCTTGTGACAAGCTGGGGGATGTTTGTGTAACCATCACGCCCCATAAGACCTTAAATATGGTCCAGGGTATCATATTTCACAGGGACTTTCTTTTGCAGTCTGACGATAAGCTGCGCGCCAATTTAGAGCGGCAAAGTGTACATTTTGTCAGGCGTGTCCACCGGGGTCCGAGGGATAATCATGTTGCCACTGGTGCCTTCATCTTGGCCTTCAAGGGTGATACATTGCCCAAGAAGGTCAAGGTGATGGCCTACCGCTGCGATGTAAAGCCCTATATCCCTCCCCTGATGCGGTGCTTTAAGTGCTGGAAATTCGGCCATATGTCATCCCGCTGTACTTCCAGGGTCACATGTTGAGATTGTGGACGCCCATCACATGTCAATACTCCATGTGCCCCGCCTCCCATCTGTGTCAACTGCGGAGAGCACCATTCGCCTCGCCCGCCAGACTGCAGGATTCTCCAGAAGGAAAGGAAAATCATGGAGTGAAAGAACCTGGACTGACTGACCTACACTGAGGCTAAGAGAAAATTTGAACGCCTGCACCCTGTGCGTATGACATCGTCTTACGCCGCGTCTACAACAATTCTGGCACCATCAGCTCCGCCAACCCAGGTCACCTCTCAGAGCCGGAAGACTACACCTGCCCCCTTTATGGTGGGGGGCATTTCCCTCCCTGTTGCTCCTGCACCACCTCCCCCACTTCCCCATCTTCCTATCACTGCCCCAGAGTCAGGCACACGGCCGCCTGCCCAGATGGGCTTTGAACATGGCGGACGGTAACTTTCACCTCTGCTGTCACCTCTGAATGTTCCCCACACGGTAACATCGATGTGATGGTTGAGCAGGTGACTAGCACAGTTGTTTCTGCGGCAGAAAACGCGATCCCTCTTAGGGTGCCAGAGGCGTAAGGCAGTCCCTTGGTGGTCGCCGGAAGTCCCTGAAGCATTTAAAGAGCGTCTGCGAGCTCTACAGCGGCATAAGCGGCACCCTTCCCTGGAGCACCTCATAGTCTTTAAACGGCTCCGTGCCCGTGTTCGCTACCTAGATGTCCCCAGTATGACCAAAAATGGCGAGTTATGTACCTACGCAAACGCGATTGCCGAGCACTGCTCGAGCCTCTGCGTCGGAGTATACCCCCCCCCCCTCCCCCCCGCCCCACTGCCTTTCGCACACTCATACGGCGGCTGGAAGGGAACGTCGTCACATTCACTACACGCTGCAGTGAATCCTATAACGCCCCATTTACAGAGTGGGAGCTCCTCAGTGCCCTTGCACATTGCCCCGACACAGCTCCTGGGCCTGATCGCATCCACAGCCAGATGATAATACATCTCTCATCTGACTACAAGCGACATCTTCTCGTCATCTTCAACCGGATCTGGTGCGATGGCGTCTTTCCATCGCAATGGCGGGAGAGCACCATCATTCCGGTGCTCAAACCGGGTAAAAACCCGCGTGACGTGGATAACTATAGGCTCATCAGCCTCACCAACGTTCTTTGTAAGCTGCTGGAACGTATGGTATGTCGGTGGTTGGGTTGGGTCCTGGAGTCACGTGGCTTGCTGGCTCCATGTCAGGGCGGCTTCCGCCAGGGTCGCTCTACCACTGATAATCTTGTGTCCATCGAGTTTGCCATCCGAACTGCCTTTTCCAGACGGCAACACCTGATTGCCGTCTTTTTTGACGTACGTAAAGCATACGACACGACCTGGCGACATGATATCCTTGCCACATTCTATGAGTGGGGTCTTCGGGGCCCGCTCCCAATTTTTATCCAAAACTTCCTGTCGCTCCGTATTTTCTGTGTCCAAGTTGGTGCCTCCCATAGTTCCATCCATATCCAGGAGAATAGTGTCCCGCAGGGCTCTGTATCGAGTGTGTCTCTCTTTTTAGTGGCCATTAACGGTCTAGCAGCAGCTGTCGGGCCCTCCGTCTCACCTTCTCTGTATGCAGACGACTTCTACATTTCGTACTGCTGCTCCGGTACTTGTGTTGATGAGCGGCGCCTACAGGGAGCGATCCACAAGGCGCAGTCATGGGCTCTAGCCCACGGCTTCCAGTTTTCAGCCGCAAAGTCGTGTGTCATGCACTTCTGTCGGCGTCGTACCATTCATCCGGACCCAGAACTTTTCCTTCATGACGATCGACTCACTATATTGTAGCCATATCTATTCTTAGGACTGGTTTTTGACGCTCGATTGACGTGGCTTCCTCATCTTCGTCAGCTTAAGCGGAAGTGCTAGCAGCACTTCAATGCCCTCCGTTGCCTGAGCAAACCAATTGGGGTGCAGATCGCTATATGCTGCTGCAGCTCTACAGAGCCCTTGCCCAGTACCAAACTGAATATGGGAGTGTGGTTTATGGTTCGGCAGCGCCCTCGGCGTTGCATTTACTCGACCCTGTGCACCACTGCGGGGTTCGACTAGCGACAGGAGCTTTTAGGACGAGTCCGGTGACCAGCGTACTGGTGGAGGCTGGGGTCCCTCCATTGCAAATCAGACGTGCACAACTGCTCACCAGTTACGCTGCACACATTCGTAGTTCTCCTGAGCATATGAATTACCGTCTCCTTTTCCCGCCCGCGGCAGTCCATCTCCCGCATCAGCGTCTACTTGCAGTCCGTTCACGTACGCATCTATGGTGTACGCCTCAGCCGCAGCTTCGTCCGGACCTACTGCGTGACCCTAATGACTCCGTTAATCCCGCCTCTCTCCGCTGTCACTTCCTCTCGATTCTTGACGTTTTCCAGGGCTCTGACATAGCTTACACCGACGGCTCGATAGCTGAGGTCACGTAGGCTTTGTGTATGTTCATGGAGGACATATTGAACAGCACTCCTTGCCAGATGGCAGTGTTTTCACTACAGAGCTGGCGGCCATATCTCGCGCTCTTGAGCACATCCGCTCATGCCGTGGCGCTTCATTTCTCCTGTGTACTGGTTCATTGAGCAGCCTAGAAGCTATCGACCAGTGCTACCCTCACCATCGTCTGGTAGCGTCCATCCTGGAGTCCATCTATGGCCTGGAACGGTCTAGTCGTTCTGTGGTGTTTATGTGGAGCCCCAGGACACGTCGGAATCCCAGCCAACGAACTTTCGGACATTCTGGCCAAACAGGCGCCGCGGAAACCGCTTCTGGAGATAGGCATCTCCGAAGCTGACCTGCGTTCTGTCTTACGCTGTAGGGTTTTCAGACTTTTGGGAGACGAGATGGCATAACAGTACGCACAACAAACTGAGCGTCATTAAGGAGACTATAAATGTGTATAAGTCTTCCACGCGGTCCTCTCACAGGGAATCAGTTGTCCTCTGCCGGCTCCGCATTGGCCATACATGGCTAGCGCATGGTTACCTACTCCGTCGCGTGGATCCACCTCAGTGTCACTGTAGCTCCCAAATGACAGTCTTCCACCTCTTCCTGGACTGCCCACTTTTAGCCGCTCTTAGACGGATTTTTAAACTTCCCCAGCACCCTACCTTCGGTGTTGGGCGACGATGCCTCAGAAGCAGCTTTAGTTTTACGTTTTATCCGTGAGAGTGGGTTTTATACTTCTATGTAGGTTTTAGCGCATGTCCATTGTTCCTCTGTGTCCTCCACCCTAGTGCTTTTGGGTGGAAGTTTTAATGTGTTGCAGAGTGGCTGGCTTTTCCTTTTTATTCTGGTGGTCGGCCATCCACTGTAATCTTCTGTTTCTAGCGTCTCTGTTGTTTTCTAGTCCTCTTTTGTTCCTTTTAGTGTTCGTTGCCTTACCTTCGTTCTTGTGGCATTTCCTTCCTTTCCGTCTGTTTTATTCTCACACTTGTGGCATTGTTTTTGTTAGGAACAAGGGACCGATGACCTCGCAGTTTGGTCCCTTCCCCCCTCTTTTAAACCAACCAATCAACCAAGCACGACTGACACTTGCAACGTGTTGAGGACATTGCACGGATGCCGTTCGTGGTCAAATACAACAGCGCAACCTGCTTGGCTAGCAACTGCATTTATGCTCAGAGTCCCATATTGTTGTGCAACCTCTGTATATTACAGAACAAAATGTGTTTGCTGGTCGAAGGTTCAGTCTTTACCCTCCGCAAACGCCTGCATCGTCCTTCCACAGTCATAGCACGTCACGCAATATATAAATGGAAATGTCGTGTGGCTAGGGCCTCCCGTGAGTCTAGCTTTCTAACACGTCCAGATTTGTTTTGTGTCTGGGATGTTTGGTTATTTCCTGGTATACTTGTCTGCGGAACGTTTATATCGTTTCAACAGAACGCAAGTCGACTTGTGCTTCCTCGAAGAAAAGCAAGGTTAACGTTCGCCAGAACCTGTTCTGTCTGCAAGGACGTGTATCGAGACATGATCGCTGTGTCCTGTTCCTTAAGAAGACACCACTCGTGCACAGCAGGCAGGCCGCTGACATCGGCGCGACGTTGTGACAACATTGGGGTTGCGCACTCTTTAAGTTAATGGAGAAGAAACAAAGATCAGGAAATACAGAGTGAGAAGAGGTAGATGACACGTAAATTGTAAATGAAAAATTAACGTTCCGTGTAAGAGCGATAGGCTACTTTGAAAACGACTGTCATGGAAATTTAACTTAGGTAACCAGATTAAATACTCTTAAACCGTGGATTAAAAGTGCCTTCAGTATATTATATAAAACTAAAGGTCTAAAATTTTGTCTTTTTTACATTAACGATTCATTTATATCGTCTGTCCAAATAAATATAAGTGTTCAGGTGGTGGTACTTTTTAAAATCCATACCGTTTGCTACAGGGAATCTTTTTTTCTGTAACGAGTCTTCAATTTTTTTATGCATGATCGGAAGTTTTCGCGAAATTGAAAGCATTGATTATTTCTTACTGTTTTTATTTCCTTTTTGAGAAGTGCCCTGAAAGCATTGTATTTCAATTTCTGAGAGAAAATATCACTCGGGAGAAATTTCATTACACAAATAACCTAGTAAAAGAATCCGATAATTTTATTGCTCACATCATAAATACAACACTTATTTTGTAGAGAATTGATGACACTGAAAACATTTTCTGAAGATGCAGGATGTGGGTGATTTTATCAAACTCTTGTTTGGGCTTTTTTATTAGGCTCAACTGGACGTAAGATGTCAGAAATGTCAAAATCACTAACAGCTTACAATGGGTTTTGTAGGAGTAGTCTGGAGGGTGATAGCTATTCACTTACTAACCTAAGGGGCAAGAAGGAAATTGAATGTGTATATAAACAGAAGCGAAGAATGTAAATTTATACCAAGGCAGGTATTTTGACCTGGGTCTCCTGGTCACTAGGCATATGCGCTAACAATTACTCCACTCTGGCGCAGTGGTTTTGAGCAACTTCATGTAATATGCTAGCACTTCTCCCTCCTCATTCCAAATTACCATCCGCGCATCAGCCCACATGGTGTTCCCCCTAAACTCCAACAGCACTGCAGAGGGTCTCCAACTGTAGTGGAACAGCACCTCAACATCGGACTTAACAGGGTATCGTGTCTGAACCACAGGTATGAGCTTTAATGAATTGAAACTATATGTTTCCTGATACCTTTTAAAGCCTCAGACTTCTGTGATGTATATGAGCAAACTGAAGCGTCAGATCAGACTGAATTCGAACCTGTCTGCATATGTACATCATAGCTGTTTGAGACTTGAACATGTCTCAAGAACCAAATAGTTTCATTTGATGAAACTGAACATGACCAAACAAAAATTCAAATTTTAACTTTTGTGTTCGTTTATTTGTAAATGGAAACAAAATTACGCCAGGGACATGGAGTAGTCGCGGCTTTTCAGCGACGGAAGCTACGTGTCGGTATTTTCGTGAAATGGCTAGCCCATGGCCCCTTTATTATGAAGTTCGCTATCACGGGCAGCTTTTACACACAATATTATTCGGAAAGTCTTTCGTTCTCATTTTAATTAATGTTATTTATGCTTATTTAATTTGAACATTAATACTTCGTTTTATGTTGTATGTGACTGGGGTTTGTCCCTGAGGTGAAATATATAAATACAGCCTATCTGGCGCATAGTTTCAATTAATGTTCATGGAGCTGCTTCATTACATCATACGTGATGCCATTTCGTTAATTACATCATAAGATATATTTGGGCACTCAGCCGTTTCATACAAAGTCAACATTTTTGTTGTAATGACTCATCGTCTTCCTGTGATCAGTGATCGAGTTATGTAAACCTTGAGAGATTGCGTGAGCCGAGGTTTCTTCTTACCCGGTGTTAATAAATACCGGACAAAAAGCTATATAAAAGAACTCAAACGAATTCGACATTGGTTCCTGTAATGAGTTCACAACCAGTTTCGTCCGTTACCTTTCCTGAAACTAGCCAATGTTTCACTTTTAGTGATAAGGTGACACTGAGAGTTAAAATAGAACTATAAGAATTTTGTTTCTAGAAACAAGTATCTCAGACTTCTTGAAACACGGAATATGACATTTCAGAGCTCTGGAAAAAGATTTTGAGTATATTGAACTTTTATGCGTTGATTGTGCATTCCAGAAGTTAATTGAATATTGAGGTAAAGATTGCGCTGAAATGAAAACAAGGTCCTTTTCTCAAATCCTGTCCACCTGTTATTTATTCCTTACAAGACCATCAACGTATCGTATACAAATAAGATATCGATGTTTCTGCGTAATTTTTTCGTTGGTGCCACTGTTTCTTTCTATTTATGAAATTAAAAATTGGTAACTCTTATAAATTATCGTACATTAATATAAACTCTTTCTCATTTTACAGGTAAGCACAGAAAATATTTACAACCAGCGTGTCTAGAAAGCTGTAGCCTCAAAGGTATTTGTAATACAAAATATTGTCATTAAATATCCGTCTTTGTTGCTTTCCTGTCCTAGCGGAGTCATGTGTGACTTTGATACCTGATTCCGTTAAATAGTGGTTAATCATCTTTTTAACTCAAATGGAAAAATGTAGCAAATTCAAATGGTTAAATAAAACTTGAGTCCGAAATACAGCCAGAATATTTGTTATTGCAGTCCATAATTGTGGCAGATGTGACATGTTCCCTTGTAGTGCCAAATTTTAAGCGTTCTAACGTTTTTCATGATTTAAATTTTTTCATGGAAGTAGCTAGACCTTGCAGACACATTTTTTAAATTTATTTTGGTTATTTTACACACGGATGTATGGACCCTGCTCTCTGTTACACCTTTATAGAAGCGTGCTGCTTCATTATAAAAGACTAGATGTTGCCTTTATGGGAACAGCAAAGGGCTCTTTTGAGCTGAGTAAAATGTCTTCATAGTTTACCGTAAATTGCTACAGTGATGAACCCATAGTCAGTGATGGAATATGACCACAACTGCATGTCTGATTATTTGTAAATGTTTAAAAAGTCTAGGACGGCCTACTTTTACGCATACACAAATGTATTGCAACAGACTTGACATTTGGACCACGTTCAGATAGTGAATGATAAATAAAGGAAATTGTGATAAAATTTATAAAGTTTAGTGTTAAAAAAGTATTTTGTTGAAAATCCATTGTAACTGGTATTACGATGTGTGGAAAAGATTAGTTACCTGCGATATGAGCCGTCGTCGAGGAATGTCTGAAGCTCTGACCACTTTACTGTCCACGATTCTAATACATGCTACGTGTGTGTGTTTGTTATATTTACTGTCGCTGACTCGTAAATAATTTTTCTTTCCTACATTTTTTACTTCAAATGCAAAATTATCGCACAGCAATGATTACCGTAATTCACATAGTAACTATTTTTTTAAGACGGCCATCGTATATATTCGGGTGACGCAATGTCGGATAAAGATATAACAAGATTTTCGACTAGCAGTATTACGTGAAAAGACGAGTATTTTTATTTTTCATCTATCATGATACTGAGAGGCAACTGTGCTTCTATTTTAATGAAACAATTTCGAGGAACAATGTTCCGGAAAGATCTTTATATTGCGAGCACATTCTTGCATACCATTGAAGTGCGTAGCATACGTTTTCTGTAGACATACACGAGAGCTGAAAGCTGTCGAATCACACACCGCACTTCAGACTTAAGTTCGAACCTTTTTTCCTGGCAAATTCTGTCAATTTACTACAAGAATAGTTTAGCTCCTCTTACTTGTATTGTCAACATTTAATTCAAATGAATGGAATAATGGGATTAAAAAATTCTGTTCATATAATTACGAGAACTTTAGATCCGATCGATCGCATTATTGTAATCTACATAGTGGCCTGAAAACTACGAAAAACTATTCATGGAGGGGAGGTACAAATTTGAATACGTGATCCAGCGGCTTGATTTGGGATTTTATGGTTTTCCCAAATCGAAAGGATGATTTCTGACATGGACGACATCTCTCTTTTCGTTGCCCATTGTTAAGAAGTGTATATTTGTGCTACTACTACTACTACTACTACTATTATTATTGTCGTTATTGTTTTCGTTTGCCGGCCGCGGGACTGCTACGGTCGCAGGTTCGAATCCTGCCTCGGGCATGGGTGTGTGTCATGTCCTTAGGTTAGTTAGGTTTAAGTAGTTCTAAGTTCTAGGGGACTTATGACCTAAGATGTTGAGTCCCATAGTGCTCAGAGCCATTTGAGCCATTTGTTTTCGTTTTTATTTTCATTAAGGAATTTAATAGCTGTAAGTTTTATTATGTGCGTTTTTGTGTTGTCATTATTTTATAACATGTCCTCCATAACCTTCGTTTACACTGCAACCACAATTACTTCATTTCTTTCCTTGCCCATATTTTCTCGTCTGTCTCGCGATAATTCTCAACCTGCATCTTTCCAGTGCTTATTGAGCAATCCGCCGTTTTTAGGGTTTCCCCCCCGTTAAAAGTCCATGTATGATTTCCATAAGCGAAAGCTGGTAACAAACATGAAAAGCTTGGTTACGGAATCTCTGGTTAGTTTACGAAGAACACTTTTTATTTTTATGTTTAATATTTTGCTGACCAACTGCCGTAAATAAAAGAATCGTCAACTGATTGTATGCCGTTATTGTTCAGTAGTACTTTTTTTCTTTCTGATGTGATAGTTATAAACTATTTTAGTCTTATCATAATTGATAATTACAACTTGCAAACTTTTTCTAATCCCTTCCTTTCGTTGTGGAAGTTAACTTGCAGTAGAAGTACAAAGTAGTTACAATTTAACTTTCGCCGCTTGAGCCAGCGCCGACGGAAAACCATTTACCGTAGGAGTGCCGAACCCAATATTGTAGGAACGATGTTCAGACTGCGCACTGCATGTAAGTTGCTTTAGTGTCATGACTTGTCGTTAGGTGCCGGTACTGGTACGGCGATGTAGAGTTGAAACACAAACATCAGTGTGGACTACACATGCAGACAGTTAATATGCGTGTGGACAAAGTGAGCAGTGCTTTACTGGTAAAGCTATTGCGTCGAAACAACGGCATTAATTATGCTGCTCTTCGCGGGTATCGACGATGGAGATCCGCCTCACATTGCCCGTGAGGTCTCTCCGTTACTCCGTAACACATTTGAAGAAAATGGAATCATTGGCCCTTCGTTCCAAAGTGCGTGGCCGCTAAGATCATCAGATTTGAAGCCGTGTGATTTCTGGCCATGGAATTAGCAGAAGGATAGTGTTTATTAAATAATGCAAGTTAGAGGTTGAAGGTCAGCATAGGAAGGGAGATACACCAACATCCCACCGGAGATGTTTCGGGCACCCTTGGAGCAATCTCTAGTGCGGTTCCAGGCTGTCTTGGATGCAGATGGTAGTCGCACTGTGCAACCTTTGTAACCTGGAACGTAAACATGGAACACAGTTAACAAATATTACCACTTGATGTAGAAATTAAGATATTTCTTTCAGTGGTTTATTCGTTATTTCTTTTCCACATGCCCTTACAAATATTTCCACAGTTTCACTGTCCTATAACAACTCCTTTTTTTATGGAGGCCCTCCATGTAGCGAAAGTTCTAACCACTCTGCAAAACAAAAGTGGTTCATGTTTATTTGTTCCATTAGAAGAACGTCATGATTTATCGCCAGGAGCTGCTGTTGAAATGTCTTTCTTGAACTAGTTTTGGTTCACAGGCCATTGTCAGGTTCATATAAAACATTTACACCTTCATACATTTAATCGGAAGCCTAACAGAATGGTCATTTGCTAGAAGATTTTGTACATGTTCAAACTGAGTCACAGTTGTATTCTGAATTGAGAGTGGGGAACAATGAAATCCGTGGGGTTCTGCTCGTCTGCATGCGCCAGAGAAGGCGAAATTTCAGTGAACAAAGATATTTTTTTAATATTTTGTAAGATGACTAAAGTTCCCGTGATCAGCCATCGAATCTATGGTTCCTCAAGTTGATATGTTGCGACTATTTTGTCTACGAAAACGTGAAATTGCTCGCTGAGAAGACATTCACGCCAAATGAAGAGACCAAGGCTGAAGCACTTCTATGTTGCATAGGAGGACGAACTAGAATGTAGAAAACTCTAGTGAGTGGGAAAAATGCTCCGCTACAGTGATGTTTTAATCGTTTCTTTGTGGGCTTGGTAGATACTATGAGACTGTTATTTCGTGTGCCAGTGTTCCGTCGCTACTTTGCGACTGTCTCGGCAGAGCGCTGCATAACAGATAAGGCGCATTTGTGTGCGGCTCAGCGAGTCAGCGGCTTCGCGCGTGCGAAGGACAACACAACTGGCCTCCATCGCCAAGCATATGTAATAATAACTACCGCAGCCGCCGTGGGGCAACAGACCAGACGCTGATTACGCCAGATTTGTTTCTTCCTGCCGAATGGACGGTTTTGCATGACAGCGTCTCTGGTATAATCTAGATTCAAGAGCTGAAAGAACGCTGTAGTATTAATTTGCACAGCAGTTACAAATTATCTCTCCTGTACGTCGTTTCGCTTCTGGTTCCCAGGTAAATCAGCAGGGCACAAAATTAAATGCATATTAACTAACACATTTTTTCTTGTATGTTTACCTTTATGTAACGACTGAGGTGTGGACGACACTCATATTTTCGTAGTAGCTCAGCATCTTTTGTTCAGAATACAGTGAGGTCATTTATAAGGATGGATAAGTAGAGACACAAGGGCTTCGCCACCTAGAAAATATGACAGAAGTCAGTGAAACCTTCATGTATTTTCAGCGTAGGGATGTAATTAAACGGGAAGGTTGCCCTGGGACTGTTATTGTCAGCGGTGTACAACAGACAAAAGTAAAATACATTCAACTGGATATTGTATATATTAGAAGAGCACTAAAACATGAAAACAATGTGCAGTTGTTTCACAGCTCATAGTTCTGTTTAATCGTAGATTTTTTGTCGGGAAAGTTGTTTTTCTGTACGATGATACGTTCGTTGATTGAGTAACTAACGTTCATTAATTGCAGCAACAGTGCGGAGCTCCTGTCATTTCAGTTGGCACATAGAAAATCGACGAACTTCGGTTATGTCGTGAGCTGCATGTAAGTGGGAACAAATATTTAGGAAGATGAAGTAAATGGCCGTCTCATATGTAAATATGTAAAATCGGCAGTTATGCGTTCTTTTTTTATTTTTCAGACGTATAGTATAAAAGTTTTCTTTTCCAAATGAAGATATGAAATTAGATGCAAATGCAGTTGGGGGGGGGGGGGGGGGAATTCGTATTTCGAACCACAGTCGATCATCTTCATGAACATTTCTTGTTGTAAGTGGGTAACTCTAGTTCAATCCGGTATGTTTCCTTAACAGGGACTACGTTCTGATTGTTCCTGTCAGGGCTGAGCTATTAATGCACCTTTTCAAATCCTCGCTCGCGGCGAGTCGCTGCGTGCTAACGAAATACTCTGATACATTCGCTAAACAAGATATTCAAAAGCACTATGAGGGTTGTGAGAATAATTACAGTCAGGTCTTATGCTGTGGTCTTAAGGCGTGATAGTTTTATTGAAACTAATTGATTGTTGTATGAATATTATTGAAAGTGACACTGTATTCTTAGTCGTGATGAGCCTAGTTGCGGCCAGTCGTGCGGTTTGAAGGCAAGCATTGCTCGACGGTGAGTTTTATGATTTCTAATTGGGATGGATGCGGAGGCAGGGGTACGCATCTTCAGAGAAGAACGTGACTTGCGATTTCATTGGTTCAATAAATTCACACACCCCCGGCATCAGGCGCTGCCGAAGAAAATGTGTTTCATAATTGGGGAGGGGGGGGGGGAGGAAGCCTGCTATTCTCACCAGCGTATTTAGTGTATTTTTAAAAGGCTGGACCGGTCATCACTTCTAAGATTTTGCGCGAATGTCTTCATGTCCAGATGATGCGTATCACAACGTATAATCAACGAACAGGTTGGCCAGCATTTAGAGTTTTATCAATAGGCCAGCGACGGCATCTTGATGTACTGAATGATACTCAGAAAGAATTTGGTGACAGCGTTCGGTGTTATTCATCTTGTAGTCCAAAACTTTTGTCAGCTTCCAAGTATATAATTACGGAAATATGGTTTTGCCTGGAGCAAACGCAATTTCTATTTTTTTAAATTCCAAAACGTGTTTCGTTGATGTTTCACCATTGTTACGTGGACTTACTAATAATATTTCAGATAATATGTAAAGAAATTTTGTATGATAAAATGCACATTAGTGAGAGTATTGTATTTACATTCATATACGTAATTAATAACAGAAAATGTATACCTTAATGTAACATATTGACGGTTGTGTGACTGTGAGACGTTTACAGTGCACCTAATATTTTGTATTAGTTTCTGATCCGCAGTTAACCACGATATCTCGATATCATGTTACTTCTCTTTCCCGAAATGTTAGGCCTAAAATGAACTGTTGCTTTTTTATTACTCCACTTTGCTAGTGTTAAATTACAATACTGTCATTATTTTATATTCTGCTGTCAACGTTGATTAGTCATTATATTCTTCAATTGTCGTTTGCGAGGTCAAAGTCATAGTTTTCCAGAATTAGATAATGCTGTGTTGATTTACTTGTGAATGGCGGAGGAGGAGGGGGAGGGGAGGCTATGTATGATTTGATTTGTATGCACTCACTCTTTGTTGATCTTTATATTTTCAAGTATATGTAAACTGTGCTTTCTAGCTCGTACTACGTCATTATCACATATTCACCAGTTCCGTCATCTTGTTTTATGTGCTCTGGGCGAAAGAGTTAATATGGGATTAGAAAGTACAGTTTACATAGACACATGCAAAAAGTGGACTCAACAAGAAGTACGTACATACAAATGGGACACACAGCCCACCCCGCCGCACCCACCCAATCATCAGTTTATGAAATCACTCGTCAATAACATATCGCCATAACATTCCTCGAAAACCATTACTTTAAGCATACAATCAATAGTTAAAGACAGAATAACAGATCAGTGTTGACAGTAGTATATGAAATAATGACAGTACTGTAGCCTAACGTTAGCGAAGTGGAGAGAGAAAACAGAAATGTTCCTTTTAGGCCCCGCAATTCGGTAAATACGTGTAACATAATAATGAGTAATCCTTATAATTTGCAGAAATCAGCTGGACTGTAAATTTCAGATGTTTACACAAATGTCGGTAAGTTTCATTGAAGGATATATATCCTGTTACTAATATTATTGATGTATATACTACAATCTGACTACTGTCCATATGGCTGTGTAAAATTTCTTTACGTATCTCCGTACAGATAATAAATGAACCCACAGACGATGATGAAACTTAACCGAAAGATGTGTGCGACTATGTTTTCCTAACTATAAACGTGATGCTCACCACGATAGCGTACATACCCAAGGGCCACAAGCTTTTCTTTATGCCTTTTTTTATGACACAAGTAGGTCTCGTGCGATCTGTCATTCAAAATTTCTACATACGAAGTGTCTCTGAATATCGTCGTGGAGCTTCCAGTAGGTAGATTGAGAGGCAATACTGTTTCATACAGCATGAAAGATGGTCATTTAAGAATCTGTCCGCCCCCTGTAGCTGAGTGGCCAGCGCGACAGAATGTCAATCCTAAGGGCCCGGGTTCGATAGCCGGCTGGGTTGGAGATTTTCTCCGCTCAAGGACTGGGTGTTGTGTTGCCCTAATCATCATCAGTTCATCCCCATCGACACGCAAGTCGTCGAAATGGCGTCAAATCGAAAGACATGCACCCGGCGAACGGGGTGACCGACGGGAGGCCCTAGTCACACGTCATTTACTTTTACATTTAAGTATCTGTGAAGATGGCTTTCTTGAAAGTAGAAAGTTTCGTTATATTGTTGCTTTTTCTGAAACGTTCAGAGTGGCTCTCGCAATTATCAAGAGGATGTCAATTAGATGAGGCGTCTCACTGTACGAAGAGCTTCGTCAGACTGTGCAGTCAGGTTCAGTGTCATGTCACGTGAAACCTCTGCGGCTGTGCTGATCGCACGGGAGCTTATCTGTATACATCCTCTTGCGCCGCTCACGCACGAGTGCGCAGGCTCTCATTCTCGGAATGCTCCTCGCTGAAAATCTTAAGAGTAGTACCAGCTGCAGCTTATTAAGAAGTTACGATAATAGTTGATATTCTCGTGTATGTTTAGGGTGTATAGCGGGCGGTGTCACGGCCAGAAAATAGAAACAGGAGAGGTACAAGAATACAGAGAGAAGGTAGTCAAAGAAAAAACGTTAAACAGATTTTCTGGAATAGAAATGTCATCGGAAAAATCTTTAGGGAAATGTCGAAAATTCTGGCTTAAAAGAAAAAGAAAAAACAGACGACTAGATGCAATGGTTCAGATTGTGAACATAAAACAAAAGGTCTTGAATTGAAGAGGGAAGAAGAAAACCAGCGGCTGTGCTTTTAACATGTAGCAGAACATTATGGAGTTCATCGGTGTAGGAAAGATCATATCAACTATTAACCTGAAAGATGTCAGCCCTTGGAACAAGACATCCTGTAAGATGAATACGAATATTGACGGAATTCCATCAGGGCGGTGCCATTAGATATGCTCGCAATCAATGCCAACAGGTCTGGAGAGCTCGATCAAGTGAATAAAAGATAGGTACTCGTCCCGTTCCGTAGAGAAGGGGATTTTGACTTATTCTGCTGCTGGACGGTGTCCACATTCAGTGTTTCATAAGATACTTCGAGGGCAGTTTATGGGTGGTCAGTAATGGAGAAAGCGTCAAATGTCTGCTAGTTTCCTGATTGAACTTGTATTAAAAAGCCGTATTACAATTCTCTCTCTCTCACTCACTCTCACTCACTCTCACACACACACACACACACACACACACACACACACACACACACACACAAAGGAATTTTCAGTGTACTACATGAAGTTTGGAAAAGAGGAGGAAAATACTGGCAGAATTGAAACTATGAAGACAGGCCCGAGATATGCTTCTACAGCCTCTTGTGTAAGAGCATTTGGCAGAAAAGACAAAGGCGCGTGTTCAGGTCCCGGTCCGACATTCAACTGTAACCTGTAAATAAGTTTCACGAAAGCATACATTCCGCTGCAGACTGGAAGGTCCATTCACAGTAGCCTGTAAGTTTCGAATTGTAGTGTACTCTAAGGGGATAATCTAACGGCGAAACAAAGACTTAAATTGTTCTTGGAATAATTAGTAAATTAAGGTACGTATTAATGTGCAAGGTGTCCATAAATTATCGCTGCAACTTAAGACTTTAATACCTCTAAAACTATACTAGATATTAACAGGTGGTTTTTAAGATGTGATAAAATAACTTCTAAAGTTTTGTTTCCTCATTCATGCACATCAGTGTCTGCAGCCTCAGTGACACGGATATTGTCTCATCGGAATTTATTTCTCCACACGTACGACTCGTTGGCATGTTCAAATGCATTGCGAATGCGTACCTTCAATTCCTGTAGGTCACTAATCTTGATTCGGCACTTAAGAACCTGTACAAAAACACACAGGAAGAAGTCTAGTGGTGTGAGGTCAGGGGATCGTGGCGGCCATCGAATTGAACCGTCTCATCCAGTCCAGTTGTACGGAAAGTTTTCATCTAGAAATAGACGGCCATTTAGGGACCAGTGGTGAGGTGCCCATCCTGATGGAATATGACATCAGGTTGCAAGTGTTCCAGTTGTGGCACAACAAAATCTTGTGACATGTCTACGAAAACACACTGTTGACGGCAGACTCGTTGAAAAACAACGGACAAGTGATGTAATTGTGCGGCAGTCCGCAGCCAACTCTAACCTTAAGGTGTCACTCTTCACGTGTAACATGGGGCTGCTGTGAACGCCATATACTAACGTTATGACGATTCGTTTTGCCGTTGTCTCACGAGAGAAATAAATGTTTGTTTCCCAAAAAGTCATTGTTTGCGTCTGTCTTGCCCAGCATATCCGTAGGCTTTAATACTTGAAGCAGCTGCATCTTGTAGGGATATAGCTGCAACCTCTTGTGCAAGACACTGTGCGCTATTGAGCGTTTCATTTCCAACTCTGGCCGCCGTACCCCCCGATTTTGTCGGACTCTTCGCCAATGCCTGCCGTACGCTGTCCACATTGGCGTCTAAAACATCTACATCTACATCCATACTCCGCAAGCCACCTGACGGTGTGTAGCGGAGGGTACCTTGAGTGCCTCTATCGGTTCTCCCTTCTATTCCAGTCTCGTATTGTTCGTGGAAAGGAGGATTGTCGGTGTGCCTCTGTGTGGGCTCTAATCTCTCTGATTTTATCCTCATGGTCTGTTCGCGAGATATACGTAGGACGGAGCAATCTACTGCTTTGACTCCTCGGTGGAGGTATGTTCTCGAAACTTCAACAAAAGCCCGTACCGAGCTACTGAGCGTCTCTCCTGCAGACTCTTCCGCTGGAGTTTATCCATCATCTCCGTAACGCTTTCGCGATTACTATATGATCCTGTAACGAAGCGCGCTGCTCTCCGTTGGATCTTCTCTCTCTCTTCTATCAGCCCTATCTGGTACGGATCCCACACTGCTGAGCAGTATTCAAGCAGTGGGCGAACAAGCGTTCTACTTCCTTTGTTTTCGGATTGCATTTCCTTAGGATTCTTCCAATGAATCTGTCTGGCATCTGCTTTATCCGACGATCAACTTTATATGATCATTCCATTTTAAATCACTCCTAATGCCTACTCTCAGATAATTTATGGAATTAACTGCTTCAAGCTGCTGACCTGCTATATTGTAGCTAAATGATAAGAGGCGATCCTCCCCCTTTTTGTAGAGAAAACTACCTTTTTCCATAAATGACGTAGTACGCCAAGCCCCAATACTTGGTCGGGCTGGTGGTTGCCTTCCATACCGCTTCGAAAGTTTTGTTGCCCTTGGGTCTCGGACGTCGTCTGTATGGACCTAGTCACACACTAAGCTTTCACCTGTGTCGTCCTCATTTTATCGGGTTTTCTAGTTCAATTTCGCGTCAAAATTGTCACCTGGCAGGTAATAAAAAAAAACTAACTCAGAGTTATCACATGTTGAAAACTATTTGTTAAAATCTAGTATAGTTTTACAGTTACCATTCTTTAGTTGTAATGATAATTTATGGACACTTTGTGTATCACCTAAGATGATGTAAATTGTAGTCTCAGGAAAACATACAGGGGAGGTGTACAGAATGTGGAATCACAAAAAAACAACCTATTGCCATGCCTCATACGGTTTATGAAAACAATTTGAATTCAAAACAGCTGGCCGTCTCGGAATGGGTAAAACAGGTCCGTGTGGTTTTCAAGGATATGTTGCACCATTCGTCATGAAAAATGATAGGAAGCTCAGATAACGATAATGTAGTTGGATAGCGAACACGCACCCTTCTCTCCAAAGTAGACCGTAGAGGCTCAGTAATATTGATATCTGGTGACTGTTGTGGCCAAGGGAGATACGACAATTCATTCTCGTGCTCACAAAACCAGTCCTGAACGATGCGACCAGCATGAAGAGGGGCCTTGTCTTGGAACACAGGCTCATCATTGGGGTACAACCATTTTCCTTGAATGGACGTGATCAGCCAAAATGGTCACATAATCTTTGGCAGTAATGCGACCTTGCAAAGCAATCATGGAGGTCATGGAATATCACGATATGGCTGCCCAAATCACCACTGATTCCCCACAATGTTTCACCCGTGGACTCGGCCAGAGGTTGAAACAGTGTGCAACAAGATTCATCCGATCAAATGACTTTCTTCTGTTGTTCCATAGTCCAAGTTTTATGGCTTCGGCACCGCATTTTGTTGCTACGGGCGTTTACATTGCTGATGAGTGGTTTTGGAATTCCAGCCCGCCCTGAAATTTCCTGCTTATGGAGATCACTTCTTGATATTTTGGTGCTGTCAAGGTCCGCGAGTGGTACATTCAATTCTGCAGTGACTTTTGCACTTATCGTCCTCTAATTTTTCGTCTCTGTCCACTTAAGTGATCTTCCGTCACGGTTACTCGACACACACACACACACTTTCATCTGCGTTGTGACTTACCCGATGTTTTTTTCCACTTTCCGTGTATGCGATATAAATCTTCGCTACGCGTTTTCAAACATCAGATACTTCGGCTACCTTGGTTACATACGAGTACCAGCAATTTGCCCACGTTCAAATTTACTAGTACTTAGCTGCGGCATAACGCAGAACATCATTGTCACCACGAATGTTACTTGCAGCATATAGAAGACATTGCACAGATGCCTTTCGTGGACAGATAAAACAGCGCAGCCTAGCACCTGCATTTGCGTTCGTACGTGGCTTTCTTGCGATGTTTCCATATTTTCGTACAACACCTGTATTTGCGAGCTACGGAAGATCGATTTTTTGACCAGAAAGCAAGTGGATATTGATAATGCCTACTGAGAGTCCACGAATTAGGCGTTCTCTCTTTTTAACTGGCTACCCATGTGCTTAGGCAGAGGAGACGTTATTAACAAATTTATTGAACTCTTGTGCGCGGGTGGGAAACAGTTCTTTTTATGTTCTAATAGTTTTAGATACGAACGTCATGTTCTCGACGTAAATGTTGAAGGTCATTAGTTTTCCAGTTGTGTGTGTTCCTTTTCTATCCTGCTTCATCACTCTTGTGGCCTTGCGTTCGGGTCAATGTGCATCGAACGAGAATCATTATGATGCTAATAATGCCCTTGTTTTAATTCTTCGTTGTGCGCTGAACGGGTTTCGACGTAGTTGCGTAAGTCCTGATCATTGCTCCTAATTGGCATACTGAAATTGTGTTATAGAAGATGGTCGTAAGACGAAAATGCACTAAAATTGTGTACTATTTTCTGCTGTTGAGACTGTTGTGATGACAATGTGTCCTCTGAAACTAGGGTGGTTTGTAGAAACCTTTTGATGAAAAATGTGGTTTCTAATTCATTTAGCTCACGTAATAAAAATATTAAGTCTTAAGATTTTTCTGTATTGTTTCCTCCGTTTTGCGTTTTCTGAGATAGTTTTTCATTACTTTGTGAAACTGAATGCCAGTCAGTGGAATATGCATGTTCCGGCTGAGCAAAGGTTTCAGAAAGTAGCTTTTAATCTTAATCTATAATATTTCTGTCTCTTATTCATGCTAACAGTTTTCGGATAAAATATCATGTTATTGACAAAAAGCGTCCTTTGAAAATAGTGGATATGTGTATAATATGTCTGGGTCGTGATGAAAAGAGTAAAGAATGGTTTTTTTTTTTTTGTAAGGTCACACTTCTAATATACTTTTAGTTTTCATTGCCAAAATAAAATCATTTATCAAGCTACTGATTGTATCGTCGTTAAAACGCTGAAGCCGTAGCAACTCATTGGTTCAAGTGTTCACGGCTGCCGTCAGCACTTAACGACGATCACAGTTTTCCTGATTGGCCCTCTACAATTGTAACTAATTGCTCATTCTGCCGATGGAATTATTTCCGACACTGCCGCTGTCAGTGAGAAAAGACTGTAATCTTCTCCGTAGTGTGAAACACAATTACGTTTCCCTCTTATGCTGCTTTCAGTTTCCTGCTCGTTTGTTATCCAGATACTTGGTTGATTAACTCAGGTATCCACATCAGCGTTGAGATTATCAGTGTCGGGATAACCGCCCACAGCAGCTTGTGCCTGTTCAGCTGCCTGACGAGTCATACTGTCACGTAGATAACCAATCGATGACAAAAGGTGCATTCAGTGTGGGTGCATTTCAGACAGTTTTAATACCGTATAAAGGGAGAAATGTTAGATTCAGTCTTGCGAAAGTCGTTTGATGCAGCGTAATAAGAGCGAGTCTCTCTTAAAAAAATGAACATAAATCTTCCGTACATAGTTTATAAAACAACCCACAGCTAATTACAACTGCATGTGTAGGACAGGGTGTAGAACCAAGGCAGTTGCCTTTCGCCATCAGTGCTCATTCCAGCTGAATCCTGGACCGAGGCTGAACCTTAAACTTTCATTATAGATTCCGCAGAAGTTTAATCGCCAAACGCGGGATTTTCACCATGACGTTAAGGATAGAGAGGAGAGACACAAATCAGAATCATAGTTTGCCAAGAGCACGCAACGCCATTTTTTCTCGTCTCTTTATTTATCTTGCTACCCATGCGGTTCTTGTCAAACAATAATTGCATAAAGAGACCGGAATTAACTCTGCGGAAACTTCCAGGAGTGGACGCTAGAGTTGTAGAAATCGGTATTTCTTTTCTCTTTACTTTCCAGTTGCAAAGTAGTGTCAAACAGAAATTTCTCCTCAAGTGGAGCAAATTCTAGGAGACTTAAAAAACAGTAATCGGAATGAAGGATAGTCGAACGACGAGATGTGACTCGTGGGATTCCATTGTTGGAGGGCAATCTAGGAAATAGCTTGTCACGTTGCAAAAGCTGCGCATTTGTAACGTGCATGACGTGTCAGTTGTGTATATAGCTAATTGCTGTTTCCGATCCTCCGAGCATGGCCTTTCTCGCGGCCGTGATTTTATTTTTTTTCCTGCTGTGTGTAGTGTATGAGTTGGAAGCCGTCTGGATGCACTGTTGGTTCAGACAATTTTCCGAACTCGTCAAAATGTTCCTGAAAATTTCAGTCAGACACATCAATTTCACATATATAGGCGACGTTTCGATAGTACTAATGACACATACAGTAGCAACATTGATAACAGCTTTTACATAATTTGAGAATGTCGTAAGAAGTATCGAATGATGTGGAGGAAAATAACACCCCCTTCCTTACTGTTATGCGTGTTCAAATGAAAAGGTACGAAACGTCGTAACAACTAAACCGGTTGAAATTTCCAAATGCCGCGTTAGGATAACGTAGTGAGACATCTAGGGACGCGAATGTAGTGCAGTGGAAGCATGCGTCGTCACCTCCGCGTATTAGATTCGAAGCCTCAGCAGGCAAAGTGGTGCTCAGTTTTTTTCGACGTCCGAGATCCGATACTCGCCGGGAGCGCATTGGCCCTACAGCCTGGACGTGTCGCCCTGCAACTTCCATGTGTTTAGTCCATTAAAAAAGTCTCAAAGGGAAGCGCTTCAACTCGGACGACGAACTAAAGGACACAGTGGAGTTCTGGCTCCTGTCACAGTCACAGGAATTGTTGAAACAGGAATTCTTCGGCTCGTGAAACAGTTGGATGTTGTGCTCAGGTCTATGGTGATTACTATTAAACAAATACTTCACTTACATCCACAACTGTTGTTTCATGCCTATTCTTTTGAGCACCCCTTGTAGTTCAGTGAGATTCAAAATATTCGCAGTATCTGCTTATTATTCAGGAAATCCAAATGCAGTAGCAAATAGTACATACCGTGTGCGGCCTGTGATGAACATATCATTTCCCCCTGCGGGTTCGGGGGTTAGAATAGGCCCGCGGTCTTCCTGCCTGTCGTAAGAGGCGACTAAAAGGAGTCTCACATGTTTCGGCCTTATGTGATGGTCCCCTCTCGGGTTTGACCTCCATCTTTCTAAATTATTCCGAAGAGCGAGCCAATTGGGGAAGGGCGCCTTACGTGGTGCACTGTATCCGTCGTGCATTGAGACCTTTAGCCGGCTTTTTCGTCGTTGCAATAGTGTTCCGCTCGTTTTCCATCTCTTGGGCGAGGATACGTCCCTGGATGCGATTCCCACGCTGCACTCTGCAGTGTTTCTTTTAACTGCGACGACGACCTTGGACAGTTTTGCACCTAAGATCCAGCACGGTAGCCAGTCCGTTGTGGTGGGGCCGCCATGTACCCTCTTGGTTGTAGCCCCCTGACAACACAGGGATCGCTCTACTGATGCCTGCGCCGTTAACTCCCCACGTATGCCAAGGAGTAGATGCCCGTCTCCCTGGGGCATCAGGACTCCCGGCAATGGACATCCTGCCAGGTGGCTATTGCTGCGGCTGGGTGGCGCCCGTGGGGAGGGCCCTTGGTCGGAGTAGGTGGCATCAGGGCGGATGACCCGCAATGAAGCGTGGTACATCATCTCTCGCTGGCGGCCAGCCGCCAGCAGTCTCTAAGCGTTCTCGGGCTCAATTTAATGCTGAAAAGTACAATCCGAAAACGTTCCCCTCTCTGGCCACGCCGTGGGAGGAGCGTAAGTCTCAGGATGGAGGTAATAGTTATTCGCCCCGATTCTTGGTTTGTACGAGAGCTGATGGGGAGTCTTTTCTCTCCACAAAGCCTCAGTTCTTCGTCGAGCATTTAGAGGACAAGTTTGGGGAGGTGGAGGGCTTGTCTAAAATGCGCTCTGGCTCAGTACTGATACAAACGGCATCCTCCGCCCAGTCACGCAGGTTACTTGCTTGTGACAAGTTGGGGGATGTTAACGTTACTATTACTCCACATAAGAGCTTAAATATGGTCCAGGGTGTTATTTTCCATAGGGACCTCCTTTTGCAGTCTGATGACGAGCTGCGCGCCAACTTAGAACGTAGAGGTGTTCATTTCGTCCGGCGCGTTCATCGGGGTCCGAGGGACAATCAGGTTGCTACCGGTGCCTTCATCTTGGCCTTCGAGGGTGATACGTTACCGGAAAAGGTCAAGGTGATGGTCTACCGATGTGACGTCAGGCCCTATATTCCTCCCCCGATGCGGTGCTTCAAGTGCTGGAAGTTCGGCCATATGTCTTCCCGCTGCACTTCCAGCCTCACATGTCGAGATTGCGGACGCCCATCTCATCCCGATACTCCATGTGCCCCGCCTCCCATCTGTGTCAACTGCGGGGAGCACCATTCACCTTGCTCGCCTGACTGCAAAGTCTTTCAGAAAGAGCGCAAAATTATGGAATATAAGACCCTGGACCGGCTGAGCTATACTGAGGCCAAAAGGAAATATGACAGACTCCATCCTGTGAGAATGACATCTTCTTATGCAGCTGCTACGACAACTGTGCTAGCCCCATCAGTTTCGAGACTTCCAGCCAGCTCGATAAGCAGTACGACTCCTCCTGCCCCCTTGCCTGTGGGGGGCTCTACCCAACCGGTTGCTCCTGCACCACCTACCTCAGGAGCAACCTCCTCCCACCCGTCGGGGACGTCCGTCCCCGCTTCTCAGCCGGAGAAGCGTCTAACTTCTTCGGCTACTCTCGCCCGTAAGAGTTCCCTTGGGACCCTCCCTTCCCAGGGTTCCACCAGCGGGAAGGATGACGGCCGCCAGTGGCATAAGTCCTCACCAGCGGCCGGGCGTAGGGCTTCACGATCCTCCTCTGTCCCGGAGGCTGAATCGGTGAAGCCTTCCCAGCCGGTGCAACCCAAGGTTCAGCGAGAGAAGTCCAAGAGAAAGACCTCTAAGGCCACAGAACTTGCGGTGGCGCCAACCCCACCGCACCTTTCGCGCTCTGCGTCTGAGGATGCAGTCGAGATTCTAGCGTCCGCTGAGGACCTTGATCTCGCTGGTCCCTCAGACGCCATGGATGCCTCTTGTACGGGTACTGAATCGGTGGCAGTGAGTGAACAAGCGGCGTAAATTGCCTTCCCAGTCCTTTCACGCCTTTCTCAGCCATGGACAATATCATCCTCCAGTGGAACTGCGGCGGTTTTTTCCACCATCTAGCTGAGCTCCAACAACTTATCAGCCGTCACCCTTTCTTCTGCATAGCTCTTCAGGAAACTTGGTTTCCAGCAATGCGAACCCCCGCCCTCCGTGGCTATCGGGGTTATTATAAGAACAGGGCAGCGTATGAAAGGGTGTCGGGTGGCGTCTGCCTCTATGTCCTTCACACTCTGCACAGCGAGTCTGTCCCTCTCCACACACCTTTAGAGGCTGTCGCTGTTCGGGTGTGGACGCCACAGGCTGTTACCGTCTGCAGTCTTTACCTTCCACCGGATGGTGATGTCTCGCAGCATGTCCTGGCTGCGCTGATAGCCCAATTGCCGCCACCTTTCTTGCTATTGGGCGACTTCAACGCCCATAACCCTCTGTGGGGTGGGTCAGTGGCAACAGGTCGAGGCGCCATCGTTGAACATTTATTGTCGCAGCTCGATCTCTCGATTTTAAATGATGGTGCCTTCACACACTTCAGTGTGGCGCATGGCACATACTCCGCCATTGACCTTTCAATATGTAGCCCTAGCCTCTTACCGTCTCTCCAATGGAGTGTGCATGACGACCTGTGTGGTAGTGACCACTTTCCGATCTTTCTGTCACTACCACAGCGTCACTCTTCTGGGCGCCCTAGCAGATGGGCTATGAATAAGGCTGACTGGGACTTGTTCTCCTCCACTGCCGCTATTGAGCCTCTCTCTAGTGATGACATTGATGCGGTGGTTCACTCGGTCACCACCGGCATCGTTACTGCCGCCGAATCTGCCATTCCCCGTTCTTCTGGGTCCCCTCGGCGGAAGGCTGTGCCTTGGTGGTCGCCTGAGATCGCTGAAGCGATTAAAGATCGCCGGCGGGCGCTCCAGCGTCACAAGCGACATCCCTCCTTAGACCACCTTATCGCCTTCAAACGGCTGCGTGCGCGGGCCCGCCTCCTTATCCGCCAAGGCAAGAAGGAGTGCTGGGAGCGGTATGTGTCTACCATTGGCCTTCATGTCACTCCTTCGCAGGTCTGGGCCAAGATTCGACGCGTCTACGGCTATCGGACCCCTGCCAGCGTCCCTGCGCTCTCACTGAATGGAGCAGTTTGCACTGACTCCGACGTCATTGCAAACCGCTTAGCAGAGCATTTTGCTATGAGTTCCGCTTCTGCGAATTACCCCCAGGCCTTCCGCTCCATTAAAGAGCGGATGGAACGTCGGAGCCTTTCTTTTCGCACCGACGCTTCTGAACCCTACAACGCTCCATTCAGTGAGTGGGAATTTCAGAGTGCCCTTGCCGCTTGCCCTGATACCGCTCCCGGGCCAGATCGCATCCACTGTCAGATGCTGAAACACCTTTCAGCGGACTGCAAGCGACGCCTCCTCGACCTTTACAACCGTCTTTGGGTCGAGGGCGAGTTTCCGTCGCAATGGCGGGAAAGTATTGTCATCCCCATTTTGAAACCTGGAAAGAACCCTCTGGAGGTGGACAGCTACCGTCCCATTAGTCTCACCAACGTTCTTTGCAAGTTGCTTGAACGGATGGTGAGCCGGCGCTTAAATTGGGTACTGGAGTCTCGGGGCCTTCTGGCTCCGTCTCAGGGTGGGTTCCGGAAAGGCCGCTCCGCCGCCGACAATCTGGTGAGCCTGGAGTCGGCCATCCGTACTGCCTTTGCCCGCCGTCAGCACCTGGTCGCTGTCTTTTTCGACATGCGGAAGGCGTACGATACGACATGGCGTCATCACATCCTTTCTACGCTTCATGGATGGGGTCTTCGGGGCCCTCTGCCGATCTTTATCCGCAATTTCCTGGCGTATCGTACCTTCCGCGTGCAAGTCGCAGCCTCCTATAGTTCCACCCACGTCCAGGAGAACGGTGTGCCACAGGGTTCTGTTTTAAGTGTCTGCCTGTTTTTAATAGCCATTAACGGGCTCGCTGCGGCCGTGGGAAATTCTGTCTCTGCTTCCCTGTATGCTGACGACTTCTGCCTTTATTACAGCTCTACTGGCATTGCAGCTGTTGAACGTCAGCTACAGGGCGCTATCCGTAAGGCGCAGTCTTGGGCTGTAGAGCATGGGTTTCAGTTTTCGGCAGCCAAGACCCGCGTTATGCATTTCTGCCGGCGCCGAACAGTCCATCCTGAGCCGCGGCTTTATCTTGGCGACGAACTCCTTGCTGTGGTGGAAACCCACAGGTTTTTGGGGGTGGTTTTCGATGCCCGGTTGACTTGGCTGCCTCATATCCGGCAGCTTAAACAGACGTGTTGGCGGCATCTAAACGCTCTGAGATGCTTGAGCCACACCCACTGGGGCGCCGACCGCTCTACCCTGTTGCGGCTCTACCAGGCGTTAATCCAGTCTCGCCTGGATTATGGGTGCCTAGCTTATGGCTCAGCATCCCCATCTGCGTTGCGGGTGCTGGACCCAATTCTCCACAGCGGGATACGCCTTGCCACTGGTGCTTTCCGCACCAGCCCTGTGGACAGTGTACTAGTGGAGGCAGGTGTACCTCCACTGCGGTTCCGGCGCCAACGTTTGCTGGCCGCTTATGCGGCCCATGTTCTAAGCTTGCCTGGGCATCCAAATTATCGTGTCCTGTTCCCGCAGTCAGTCGTCCATCTGCCAGACCGTCGGCCCCGGTCGGGTTGTCCGATCGCCGTACGCGTCAAGGAGCTTCTCTGTGGGCTTGGGTTTTTCCCTGTTCCACCTCCTTTCCGGGCGCCTCTGCGTACACCCCCGTGGTGTGTTCCTCGCCCTTGCCTTCGGCTCGACTTGACACAGGGCTCGAAGGACTCGGTCCCTCCAGAGGCCTTCCGCTGCCGCTTTTATTCCATCCTGGCCACGTATCAGGGCTCTGGAATTGTTTACACCGACGGTTCGATGGTTGCTGGTCGTGTCGGGTATGCGCTAACTCTAGGGGACCATTCCGAACAACGGTCCTTGGCGGCTGGCTGCAGCGTTTACACTGCTGAGCTAGTCGCCATCTTTAGAGCCCTAGAGTATATCCGCTCCTGCTCAGGTGAGTCCTTCGTTATCTGTAGCGATTCCCTGAGCGGTTTACGAGCTCTCGACCAGTGTTTTCCTCGTTCTCGTCTGGTGATGGCTATCCATGAGTCCCTGCATACTCTTGCGCGTTGCGGCCGCTCTGTGGTCTTTGTGTGGACCCCCGGTCATGTCGGTATCCCGGGCAATGAACATGTTGACCGCCTGGCGAAAGAGGCCACGAGTAAACCATCTCTGGATGTTGGCCTCCCAGAGGCTGATTTGCGGGCGGTCCTCCGCCGAAAAGTTTTTGCGCTTTGGGACGCTGAATGGCGCGATCGGATTACACCCAATAAACTCCGTGCCATTAAGGAGACGACGACTGTGTGGCGGTCCTCCATGCGAGCCAACCGCAGGGACTCAGTCGTCCTTTGTCGGCTCCGTATTGGCCACTCCCGGCTAACACACAGTTATTTACTGCGCCGGGAGGACCCTCCTGTATGTCGCTGCGGGGCGGCTTTGACGGTGGCCCACATTCTGTTGGCCTGCCCCCTTTTAGCTGTGGTCAGGCAGACATTTGCGCTGCCTGATACGCTCCCTGCCGTTTTATCCGATGACCCTGTTATGGCTGCCTTAGTTTTACGTTTTATTAGGGCAGGGAGTTTTTATTCTTTCATCTGAGTGTTTCTGTTTTATTTTTTGTTTTGATTCTGGCCTTTGGCCTATGATTTTAAACTGATCTTTTAATGTGTTTCTAAGTGGTTGGCTTTTCCTTTTTTATTTCTATGGTCGGCCAACCACTGTCACACTCTGTGTGGTTTTAGTTCGTTTTGTCTTGTCCTTGTCTCCGTTTCTTTTGTTCTGTATCGTCTGTGATCTATTCTGTTCCTCGTTTTTATTCTCTGTGGATGTTCTTTGTCTTTGGAAAAAGGGACCGATGACCGTAGCAGTCTGGTCCCTTTCATCCCCCCAAACCAACCAACCAACCAACATATCATTGTAGCAACAGACTCCAGTAATATTGTGTGTGCACCCACTACCTTGGACAAGTGGTTATAGTAGTACTTTCGTCTCAAACGCTTACTGTAAATATATACTGTCATCTTAACATCTTGACTGCCGACGGGACGCGAAAATTTTGGTGGATTGGCGATCCTGTCCTGCTCCATACGACAGCGTGACAGCAACTGCTCTCGCGGTTTCGTATGAAGCAGCTGCACAACGATTGGAATTGGCTATATCCAGTTTTATGGCGCTATACAAGGTCGTTTATTTGAAAAACGCATGTGGGGCCTGAAGATGGCATACTGAGTTGCCGAAACTGGTTGCTTGCAGAATAAAATAAAATACCTTCAGTGTACGGCTGTTGGTAAATTTTATTGAATTGAAAAGAGCTTAACTTAGGTGATCTGACGGTAACAGGTGTTAATCATGCGGCAAAACCGTTGGCTGGGCAGTTGAAATGTGTCTAATGGATTTTTATTCAGTTGACGCGTAATGACTAGTCCACTTTCGAGGTCACTGAACTCTCCTGACCGATCCACTTTGCTGTTACTGCATCTCTACTGACAAAGCAATACTCTGCCCCCCTCCTTTGTATACTAGCAGGTCCACCAGTTGTGACATGTAGTGGTCAATTCCACTGCTGATCAGATAGTGTATACTCTGAATAGTTGTGATTGTGTAATACTCCTGTACGTCAGCAGTGGTTGGTTGTATGACGACCTGGTACCAGTTCTGTACCATCCACCAGCATGGTTGTTTAGGCGGTGGCTTATATTTTCTCTGGTTAGCTTATTTTATTCACTAGGCTGCAGTGCGGAGCTACCGGGTGATCGTAAAGTCAGTATAAATTTGAAAACTTAATAAACCACTGAATAATGTAGATAGAGAGGTAAAAATTGACACACATGCTTGGAATGGCATGGGGTTTTATTAGAACAAAAAAAGGTTCGCAAAATGTCCAACAGATATGCGTCGTTTGGTGATGATCGTGTGCTCAGCCGCCACTTTCGTTATGCTTCGCCTCCCAGGTCCCCAGACCTCAGTCCGTGGGATTATTGGCTCTGGGGTTACCTGAAGTCGCAAGTGTATCGTGATCGACCGACATCTCTAGGGATGCTGAAAGAACATCCGACGCCAATCCCTCACCATAACTCCGGACATGCTTTACAGTGCTGTTCACATTATTCCTCGACTACAGCTATTGTTGAGGAATGATGGTGGACATATTGTGCATTTCCTGTAAAGAACATCATCTTTGCTTTGTCTTACTTTGTTATGCTAATTATTGCTATTCTGATCAGATGAAACGCCATCTGTCGGACATTTTTTGAACTTTTGTAATCTATTTTTTTTTTTTTTTTTTTTTTTTTTTTTTTTTTTTTTGTTCTAACAAAACCCCATGTCACTCCAAGCATGTGTGTCAATTTGTACCTCTCTATCTACATTATTCCGTGATTTAATCAGTTTTCAAATTTATACTGACTTTTTGAGTACCCGGTATATACCGAACGCTTTCCACATAGGGTAACACAGTATAAGCCTAGACGCCAGTATCTATTGCCTTCTGGGTCTCATGAACGAACAATAGAGTGCAAAGTTAGGCTCTGGGTAGCGCTAGTATTGCACAGGACGTTTCTCAAGCCAAGGCTGAAGCCGAAGAACGGACTGCCACCAATGTGTGTGTTTCCTGCTTTGCTTCCTCGCGGGGTGAGTGGGCGGAACGGTAAGGAAGTGCATGCAGACAGTAGCGACGGGGCGCGGCGTTTGCGAGTCGAGGCGCCGGGAAAAAGTGTGTGCCGGGCGGCTGTGGCGGCGGCGGCCAGCTGTGAGGGCGGAGGGCCGCTATCGATCTGGTGGCGGCGGCGCGCCCTGCCCTGCGCCGAGCCAAGCCGCACGTGCACAGCCCGAAGCCGAGCCTCGGCCTCGGCCGGAGCCTCTCACCCCACCGCCTAGGACGCGGCCTCGGCAGGCTGTCGTTTTGTAACGAAGTCTCATCTACGTCAGCATTACATTATGACCGCCAGTCGCGTCGGTTGACGGCACACGAAAATTTCCGTAGGCTGCCGATCCCGTCAATTGACGGGGTACGATTTCTACCCGTTAGAAAAAATGAAGCAATCTATGTTGAGGGGCTCGACCGGTATTCATTATGTTGCGAGCGACATGTAGTTTCTAAATTAGCCGCTAGATAGCGCTGCAGGTGGGCGGCAGCTGTTTTATTCAGCGCGTAAAGTAACGAGACGCGGCTTCACTTTCTTTTATGAACGACGTAATTTCGAACGATTGGGAACAAGATTTTGTTGACAGTGACAGTGAAAATCATTCTGTGCAGCGCTTGGCAGAGGTTACTTTGCACAATTGCTAGTCATTACCGTTCCTCGACTCCTCCCGGCGTATCGACCTCCGTCTGACGGGGGCACATTGCGAATTGGTCCTCTTCGATTTTCTTTATTCTTCCAGCGTATGAACATCAGTGCCCGGGCATCCGTTTCCTAAAGCAATATGACGCAACTATCAAAAGAAACTCTAAAAAAATATCCTTTTAACGTTAGGAGACTGCCGCGCGTTATTCGGTACTAAACATTTCGAGCTTGTTAACGGAAATGCCGGTAGCTAAGTGCGTTCCGTAGACGTCGCGTAAGTCGCGTGTTTGAGCCTCTCCAGTGACACCTTTGCAGTTTCGTCTAACTTCTATACTTATTATCAAATGTAAATGCCAGTTAACTATTATTCATTCTTAATTTTTAATAAAAATAAGATCTTATTTTTTAAATTGCTGGTTCCATGAAAATAATTAAATTTTATACGTAAATACGAAATGCGTTACCACCACCAGTAAGTTGGCCACACGAACCGAAGTCGGTTAATTGGCTCAAATGGCTCTGAGCACTGTGGGACTCAACAGCTTAGGTCATAAGTCCCCTAGAACTTAGAACTACTTAAACCTAACTAACCTAAGGACATCACACACACCCATGCCCGAGGCAGGATTCGAACCTGCGACCGTAGCAGTCCCGCGGTTCCGGACTGCAGCGCCAGAACCGCTAGACCACCGCGGCCGGCAGTCGGTTAATTGCCTCACTACTTAGCCGGTTCCGTTGGTCTCTGTCGCTACTCAACGTTCTCATGGACCCCAATGATCTCCAGACCTTTCTCGACTCCATCCACCCACCTCAGTTTTAGTGTACGGCGGTGGTGTCGTACCCTTCTAGTACTACGTTCACTTCATTGTTACATTGAAAGTATAAAAAATGATTCTCCTAAGAGTCGTCAGGCGCATTTTTTCTTGTGTTGCGGCAGATATTTGCATTTTTGTTTTTGCAGCGTGTAGCTGCAGACAACCCCAGAAGATACTGTTCGCCACATCTTTCATGCGAGGCCTAGTATCGACAGAAAGATCATCTCGTTTCTCGTTACAAACACAATTACTTTAAAGCGGAGTTTTACGTGCCATTTCGATAGACCGGTCCCAAATCAGTCGACTGCGATATTCGTTTTATCGATATGTATTAACTGAGAAAGTAAAATATGAACTATAACCAGTCCTTCAGTAATACCAGTACCGCCTTGGTCCGCGCTGACCGCCGCCGCAGTCCTGCTCAATCGATGCTGGAGTACGGGCTGTCCGGTTATTCTTCGTCAGAGAACATAGCGTTAGTGCTGCTTGTTCACATACTGTTGATAGTTTTACTGTTCTTAGCGCCTGACGTTCGTTTTGAGGCATGTGGTTCTCTGGTGAGGCTGGTTGTTCACTCTCTGAATGCCTTACCTCCGCACAGGCATACGTTACCGATCTGGTCTACGGAGGGCGTTTTATGTTATTAACGGAGTCATACACTATCTAACAAATAGTTATCTGGACACCCCTACGTTGTGCAGATTTGACCACTTTTATCAAGACAGGTGGACTCGCCAATATAAAAGGAGGTCGGGGGAATGTTGTGTTGTCAGTCGGGACGTAGTAACAGCAGAGTAGGTGGGTCAGAAGATCTCAGTGACTTAGAAACTGGACTAATCATGGGATGCCACCTGAGTAGCCGGCCGCTGTGGCCGAGCGGTTCTAGGCGCTTCAGTCTGGAACCGCGCTGCTGCTACGATCGCAGGTTCGAATCCTGCCTCGGGCATGGATGTGTGTGATGTCCTTAGGTTAGTTACGTTTAAGTAGTTCTGAGTCTAGGGGACTGATGACCTCAGATTATAAGTCCCTAGTGCTTAGAGCCATTTGAACCATCTGAGTAATAAATCCGACAGGGACGTTCCAGCGCTTCTAAAGATATCCAAGTGGAATGTTCGTAATTTTTAAGAGAGAACGCCAGGGATCAACTACAGCTGTTCCTGGATGTTCCTGGACCAGGCAGACCTGTTGTAGTGACGGGCAGGGACCGTCGAGCATTGCGACGAGTGCTAAAAAAAGGTCTGAAATGAGCGAAAAGAAACGTCGTGAGTTCCAGTGTACTACAAGCATCCAGCTGGCCCAATGACAGTGTGTAGGAATTAGGAAAAACGGATAAGTGTTCCCGAGCAGTTCCTCATAAGCCAGACATTTCTTTAGACAGTGCTAAGCGCCGCTTGAGGTGGTGTGAGCGACGCTACTGGACAGTGGACGACTGGAAGCTAGTGATTTGGAGTGATGAATCACACCATACCAGTTACAATCCTATGGAATGTTCTTGGTTTGGGGAATGCATAGGGAACGTTAAGTGTCATTATGTGTAATGCCAACCGTGATGTGCGGGGCAGGTGCTGTTAAGATGTGCTAGTGTTTTTCGTGTTCACGATGTTGTCCCGTTATAGCGCTTAAGAAAACGCTAAATGCGGAAGGACATGAACACATTTTAGAGCATTGTCTACTGTGTACAGTAAAGGAACAATTCATAGATGATGACTGATCATATCAGCATGGCAATGCACCCTGTCCTAGAGCAGCAATAGGAAAAAGGCAGTAGGAGTAATCCACTACATTACTGCCCCATATCATTAAAGTCGATATACAGTAGGATTTTGAAGCATATACTGTGTTCGATCACAGCCTCGAAGAGAACTGCATATTGACACACAGTCAACAAGGATTTAGAAAACATCGTTCTTGTGAAACGCAATTAGTTCTTCACTCACACGAAGTGTTGAGTGCTATTGACAGGGGATTTCAAACTGATACCGTATTTCTAGATTTCCGTAAGGCTTTTGACACTGTACATCACAAGCGGCTTGTAATAATATTGCGTGCTTATGAAATATCGGTTCGATTATGCGACTGGATTCGTGATTCCCTGACAGAGATCACAGATCGTAGTAACTGATGGAAAGTCGTGGAGTAAAACAGAAGTGATTCTGGCGTCCCCCAGGATAATGCTGTTCCTTATTTATACATGGTGTACATAGTCCGGGAACACTTTCAATTATTTATTGCCCAAGAACCAAACATTGTACAGATATCATAGATATGTCATTTTGATGAGAAGCCCTGAAAGGTTTTTTCCTTCCACGTATACCGGCCTAGCGTAGTTTCGTAATTTTGCGATAGTCAGCGCTAGTCGTAAAATATGGCGATTGCAGGTGCGGAGCGGGCTTTCTGTGTGTTGGAGTTCGACAAAAACAAGTGTACTACAACTGATCAACGGATGTTTAGAACTAAGCATGGTAAGAAGCCACCAACAAGGAACGCCATTTACGACTGGCGCAACAAATTCGTTGTGGCTGGTTCTTGTGCCTGGCAAAGACAAGCGGTCGTCCCAGAGTGAGTGAAGTGAATGTGGAGCGTACGAGAGACATTCGTAAGGAGTCCAAAGAAATCGGTGCGTCGTGCATCCCGTGTACTCGAAATGGCTCCATTGACTGTGTGGGAAGTCCTGCGACAGAAGCAGTCTATGAAACCATTCAAATTGGAGCTAGTGCAGAAGCTCAATGACGATGACAAAGACGAGCGTTTTCAGTTTTGTTCGCAGTTGCAACAAGTGAATGAGGATGGTGATGGCATTGTTGATCGCTTAATTTTTAGTGATGAAGCCACTTTTCAAAATAATGGTAAAGTGAACTGGCATAATTGTCGAATCTGGGGTACAAAGCGTCCACTCGAATCCATTGAATTTGAGCGTGGTTCCCCAAAGCTAAATGTTTTTTCTGCCTTTTCAAGTCCTAAACTGTACGGGCCATTCTTCTTCTCCGAGAGCCTACTTGGACATGTTGCAGCAGTGGCTGATGCCTCAAATGCAATCGGACTCTCCGTTCATTTTTCAGCAGGATGGGGTTCCACCCCATTTTCATCGTGAAGTTCGTGGGTACCTGAAAACGGAGCTGCCGCATCGATGGATAAGCCGTCTACAGAAGGGGACAGCTGTTTCGTGAAATGGCCTCCCCAATCACCAGATCTCACTCTGTGTGATTTTTTTTCTGTGGGGATACATTAAATAACTTGCGATGTACCGCCTCTAGCACGTGATGTAACAGACCTCTGTTAGAGAATACGGGAAGCGGCTGCCACAGTCGCTGATGCCATGCTGGGACGGGTATGGCAAGAATTCGAATACCATATTGACGTCTGTCGGGTCACTCATGGTTCGCATATCAAAAGTTTGTAAAAAATAAAACTTCGAGTTTCTCTTCAAAATGCAATGTATGACATCTGTACAATGTTTAATCTTGTGCAGTAAATAACTGAAAGTGTTACCGGAGTTTATGTACACCCTGTATAAACGATTTAAGAGACAATCTGAGCAGCCGTCTTAGGTTGTTTCCAGATGATGTTTATCCTCTAGTAAAGTCATCAGAAGACCATAAAAATTGCAAAACGTTTTAACAAATTGGCAATTGGCCGTAAATAAAGAAAAGTTTGAGGTCATCTACATGAGTGCTAAAACGAATCTGTTAAACTTCGGTTACACGGTAAAGCAATCAAATCTAAAGGCTGTAAATTCACTAAATACATAAAAAAGGTCGTGGGGAATGCGAACCAAAGACTGCTTTTTGTTAACACAACACTTAGAAGATGCAACAGATCTGCTAAAGAGACTGCTTACACTACGCTTGTCCGCCCTCTTTGGAGTACTGCTGCGTGGTGTGAGATCCTTAGCAGATAGGATCAACGGAGTACATCGAAAAAGTTCAAAGAAGGGTAGCACGTTCTATATTGTCGATAAACAGGGAAGAGAGTGTCACGGAGTGGGACGGGCATCATTAAAGCAAAGGCGTTACTTGTTGCAGCGGGATCTGCTGACGAAACTTCAAACACCAATTTCTCCTTCAAATACGAAAATATTTTGTTGACGCCGACCTACATAGGGAGAAACGATGATAATAAAGAGATAAAGTAAATAAGAGGTCGCACGGAAAGATATAAGCGTTCGGTGTTTTTTTTCTTCTCTTCTTCTTCTCCTCCTCTTCCTCTTCTTCTTCTCCTCCTCCTCTTCCTCGTCTTCTTCTTCTTCTTCTTCTTCTTCTTTTTCTTCTTCTTCCACGCGCTGTTCGAGAGTAGAATAATAGAGAAATATTGTGAAGGTGATTCGATGAACCCTCTGCCAGGCACGTACGTGTGATTTGCGGAGTATCCAGGCAGATGTAGATCAATGCCGCAATGCAGTGCGTGCAATACAATGCACAAGAAAACTGGAAAAAATCGCGTTTGAAGGTTAGATGATTCTCTAGCGCTGCAAGTACGAAATACGTGCTACTTATTAACATAGTTGTCGGGAGCTTAATGCATAACCTAAAAGCTTTTCAGTTGTAAAGTTTGTGCATAAAACCTCTCTAGTAATATCGTTATTTTTACTTTCATTGAAATCCCATATCTTACATAAATGTTAATTAACAACTACTGGATCTTAATTTGTAATAGAAAGTAACATTTTTCGTTACCAATAATATGAAGATGCCTGTATTTTAAATACAATAAAATATGGTGGAAAAATTCGAAAGGTCATGTAGAAAGTATACTTTTTTCTAGATATGGAATAGCGTTTTTGATGTACATGCGTTATTTTCATTTAACAATAAGTCATTTCGCATGTCTGTATCAAATTTTAATATATCTTTGTACGGCTAGTAATTACAAATAGAAAGATATTACTTTTGCTAAAATTATGATTCAGTATTTTATGTTTGATAATAAATATAGAAAGTGAATTGAACTATGTAGCTACTAGCGAGATTGAAACCTACAAGGAGTCGAATTTGAGACTGTTAACGCTACGCACTAACTTACCGACCGCTGTTATTGCTGTAGAAACGCTTTGTAAGTAACAGCATTCGGAAATCTTTAAGTCGTCAAAGGCGGTTTCTTAAAAATAACCGCGTCACACTGCTTTAGGATGAAGAAAATGGACGAGAGCCGAACTTTCAGGTATTCTCGTGAGACTATGCCACTGATTATTGTTAATCTCAAGGAGATACGACTGATTGATCACTTCTTGCGTTTAGTTTTGGAGAAGACGCTAAATATGCCTTGGAATAAGTTGTAGCACGAGGTTGATACAATATCCAAATTTGAATAGATGTTTCTGTTGGGTTATAGCTTCGTCTGGTTACTTATTTTTCCAATTTTATATTAACATAAAGCTAAGTGAAAAGGATTTCTCCTACGTTTATTTTATAAGGTTTTACAGCGTTCTACTCCAATAAACTTCTAATTAAATGTCGTCTAGCTACTCCTGTTACTGTGGATTCGACACTAATATCGGCCTTTTTATTTACGCGCGCTTCCGTCCCTAGAAGTGCTGTGTGCGATTTACTTAAACAATAATATTTTTATATATTATTCTGTAGTTAATACAAAGTTGCGGTTAATTTTTCCGGACATTCTGTTTCGGTGCTTCTACGTGTCAACCCTCCACGCCACTACACTTAGTAAAGTTTGATAGGGGTGTCTCATCTTAACATCATTGGTTTTACACATAGCAAGCTATTTGCGTACCAGGTTCAGATGAAATTTTATCGAAGATTCTATTCTCACACTTACATCGATGTGTAACAGAGGTGCCTATACCTCCGCATTTAGTCTTGTCTTTTCTTTTCAGATAAAAATATCTGTACAATGCTTCATTAAAATCAGTCAAGTTTTCTGAACTGATTTCTCTTACAAATGGAAAAATTATATATCAGGTAAACGTATTGCTTCTAATATTTCTGGATGTTTTTGCCATTATCTTACTTCCGGGATTTCCACTTGAATCGCTACGTCCTGCATTTGCTTCATTAACAATAGCTTATTTTATTTAACAACATTAGCATTTCAGCAGTTAGGTACATCTGTGATGCTGTTGTAGAAAGTAGGCGAGAACTTACGAGAAAGTACGAGAGATGATGAGAGGACAGCCACGTTTTCAGTCACATTCTGCCATTTTGGTTATTAAAATCATTGTTTTGTTAAGCGCTATAGAACTCGTTGTTGCAGAAACTAAAATGATTCAAATTCACAAAGCGCTGGCGCTTCCTATTCGTAGTTACTCAGCAAAGCGACTTTTTTCCGTTCTTTATTTTGCACATGTTTAGAGCCAATTTGTGTAATAACTTTGATTCTGCGAACCAAGATTTAATGAAAAACTGACTTTAGTACACCGTCGAAAGTGCTCTAAAAGGCAAAACAAAAATCTCTAGCTGAAATAGGGAAAACCTAATAGAAGAGGCAGCGTGAACATTGGAGCCATGTACATGTTAAATCAGCGTGCGCTTTGGCTTTTGAATACTCTGTGAGTGTTTGTACATTAATCTCTAATTTTTTCAGAAAATTGCTGTAGTGTTCAGTATGTTGCATTGATGATATTGCCCTTTCCCGAATAATCTGTCAAATTAACGTCTTTCTCATCAAAGAAGACCACTTCGGAGGCATAAAAATGGTTTAAAGTATGGTTCGTGGTGTCATGGGCAGGGGATTTGTCAGTTACTTCACGATTTATGTATGATATTAGATATAAGATGGTGGACAGCAAAATGGAAACGCCAAAAACGCAACACATTACCATGACTAATACGGTATAGGAAACCCGTTGGCATTCAGAACACCTTCAAGTAGTCTCGGAATGTGGTTTTCAAGCGAATATTACACCATTATTCCTGCAAAATAGAGGCAAGTTTAGGTAACGGTGATGGAGCTGACTAGCGATCAAGCTCCTTTCTCTCCAAACTGGGCCACAAAGGCTCAGTTATATAAATGGCTGGGTCATATTTAAATCCTGTTGAAAACTTCATGTTTTGTCTACAATCCCATTAAACAACGCCTGGCATTCCCAGCACAGAGAATGTGAGCCTAGTTATTTTGGGCGTAATTTCTGTGCCGTTGAACGAATATTATCACCCAAAACGATTCACTGTTCCAAAGGAACCTCCTAAAAATAACAATGGTAAAAGTGCAAACCGTTATGTTCTGCTGTTAGCGGAAAACCTTTTTGACTGTACATTTCTCGTAATTTGCACCATACGCAAATCCGTCCTCAATTACGGGTACAGTCATACAATGACCTCTACAGATCACGTTGTTCGTTTCCATTAATTAATAGTCCAAGGCTTGCATTCCTAGTGTCTTATTTGTATTCTTCTTGTTTCAGAGATATTAGCGATAAGGGCTCTGCCATCCACGTTCTGTTTATGTACTTCCCATTATGCGGTTTAAATTTAAACTGTATCCATGAAACACATATTAAGCTCAGTCATTTTCACAGTTACGGTCTCTTAATGAGAGTTAACAAGCTTCTTTAATAGCTTTTTGTCTAGTTCAGTTATTTTGCCATATCTTTATAACAGACGAGGTTCTCTCATTAACTCATGACACTAAATGCAGAAGCTCTGCACTTTTTATATGCACATAACGTCCGAATAAGGGGTCCGAAAAACACTCTTTTAGAGTGTGACAGCAAAATACAAACAGCAGAGACAAGATAATTGAGGAGAATGGAGAGTTGCACAAGAAGAGTTTTAGTAAAGAATGAAGATGGTCGAAATGAGTTGAATGTAAATGCTATTAATGAGGAAACAACAGTAGAGAGAGATGGGAATAACAAGTGAATAGAGTGAGAGATGGACGACTACCCAAGGAAACGGAGAACTACAATCCGAAAGGAAGGAGAGAGACAAGTGTGCGAAGGAAACGATCGTGGCTTAAATGGCTTGTCAGTATGGAATCCGTGCTAGATAGAATTTATAAAAAAATAGAGAAAATTCAAAGAAAAGCAGCACGTTTCGTTAAGTTTCATGTAGTAAAAATGGAAGCGTCAGAGAGATGACCAACGAATTCCAGTGGCAGACTCTGCAAAAGAGGTCTTTTGCATCACGATATCGTCTACTGTTACAGTTCAGAGAGCGTACTTTCCTAAAAGAGTCAACAGTCATACTGAATCCTACTACGTACATCTGGCGAAAAGACCATGGAGATGAAATTAGAGAGATTCGAGCCCACACGGAGGCCCACACGCAATCATTCTTCCCGCGAACCTTTCCCAGCTGGAACAGTAAAGGGGGGAAGCGACAGTGGTACACAAAAAAGGTGGCTTGTGGAGTATACAAGTAGATGTAGACGTAGATGTAAACTATGTGAAGACAGAAAAGGCAGATGCGTAATCCTTGTTTGAAATACTACGATACCAGGACATATATGTGGACGAACCTAATGCTACAACTCAGAGCTACAAGAAGGTGTGGCCACACTACAGCTTCCCATTAACATCCCGGAGTGTCTAATATCCTGATGTTTAAAGCGCTTAATGAGAATGGCATTTTCGCCTGGATGGCTGCCGTGTGACACACGCGGTTCTTTCGGAGTCCGCAAAAAAGTAAATATACACACAATTCTTCTTTGTCGCGGTGGTAGTGCCACGTAGCTAGTTTCAGTGTTAGTCGAAATATAGTTTTATGAAGCCTTCCACTAATCTGTCATCAGTTTGCTATACTAAATTTTATTATTCGCAGTTTTATATGAATTACATGAATTTAGTGGTGGCGTCATGGAGCCTGTGTTCTTGACAATTGAGATGAGTTAGACACCACGGAAATATCACGGTATCAGATTGGTTAAAGTGGATACGAACCTGACACTTCAAAGTGAGTCATACTGAACCTGTTTTAGTTATTCGCGAATGAAAAGAACTTCACCGGCGCCGTAAGTGTTACTGCAATACTTTCGTAGCTAAATTGACGTGTTTCAAACGTAAAGTCAGTATAAATAACAAAGAGACTACCTCAGAACAATTGAATGACCAGTTCTAATCGCCAGACCACTGCTGAGACGCCTGAATGGCATAAAAAGGCAATGGTCTCAGGAAATTCGTAGACAGTAGATCAAAGTAAAATTGTCATTTGCGCTTCGTGTCATTGGTATTCACTTGATTTCTATATCGAAACAAGAGTGCGCTTTGAAACACCGAGTTTAGGATCCCCAAGTAGTGGCGTTTTGCAGTTCCTAATACTACACTGTGATGCTGGGTTAATACCAATGATCATCTCGCCGTTTTCGGTAATTCGTCTGTCTTTTGATACAAACATCTCCTTTTGCAAAATAAGACTGCCATACTCCACTTGATGGCGTTTTGCAACCCTGTTCTGCTGAGCATGTAAGGTTCAAGTCAAGCTTTCGCAGCGTCCCTGTAACCCACAGTCGCAAAATATAAATGTAACACAACTTATATGTTGTGTTTTGGAGAAACATATTCTCCCTTCCACGAAAATGAAAAACGAAAAAAGGCACAAACTCTCACATCCGAGCGCGCCAACCATAACTTCTGTTTAACAATTTCTAAGCAAATATTGGCAATAGACCGCAAACCACTGTGCCGCCGCCGTCAGGGGAGCAAGTCCCACTAACATCTGTCCAACTGTATATATGTAAGCAAACACATAACTCAAGTTCAGTTTGTGTGCTTGAAGCCCATCGGTCTGCACTTTGCTGTTGTAGCAGACATACAGCTTGTCTATGACTCTGCGAAACACTTATTAAAAACACTTACTAAAGATGCCATTACGTGTTTCTTTCTCAACCACACTGCTGTGTTGATCGTAACATGGTGTGTGACGATTTATATTGTGTTGTAACCTGACAGTACTTAAGGGGGCCAGTTTAGCTAACTGCTAAATAATGAAATAAAATGTTTATTTGAAAATAAAAAGAACAGCATAAAAAATGGTTCAAATGGCTCTGAGCACTATGGGACTTAACATCTATGGTCATCAGTCCCCTAGAACTTAGAACTACTTAAACCTAACTAACCGAAGGACAACACACAACACACAGTCATCACGAGGCAGAGAAAATCCCTGACACCGCCGGGAATCGAACCCGGGAACCCGGGCGTGGGAAGCGAGAACGCTACCGCACGACCACGAGCTGCGGACAGAACAGCATACTCTTCCTTTTCGACACAAATGCAAAGATCCGGAGTTCAATTCTCGTTCGGTCCTAGATTGTTTGCTTTCACTTACAGCTTCATTAACCCGTGGCAATAATTGTCTAGTATGTAAAATATGTCAAACCACTTTGTCAATCGTAGTTCTAGTTTCCCTTATATCGACTGTCACAACAATAGCTTGTCTCCCACGCCAACTGTTGGTTTTATCATATTTGATTCCTTTCCTGCTGACGTCTGCAAAAACAGACGTGAAAGTTATTAGGAATTATTTAAAATTTGCTCAAAAGATACCATAGGAAGATCAGGGATCATCATATGGTCGGCGACATAATCATTAGAGACAAAGCACAAGTTCGGATTGGGGAATGATTGGAAAGGAAATCGGTTGTGGCATTTCAAAGAAACCATCCTGGCGTTTAAGTAACGTACGAAAATCGGGGAACAGTTAAACCGGGATGGCTGGAAGGGTGTGTGAAACGTAGTTCCCAAATACGAGTCCACTGTCTCACTGCTGTATTTCATAGCTCTGTATAGATTACAGGCGTTGGGCAAAATATGGAAACACTGCGAGAAATCCGTGCTTGAACATACAGTGAGGTGACAAATGTCACGGGATAGCGATATGCGCATATAGACTGCTGTAGTGTTGCGTAAACTAGGTATAAAGGGGCAGCGCATTGGCGGAGCTAACAGTTGTACTCATTTGATTCGCGTGTAAAAGTTTCGTACGTGATTAGGGCCGCACGACGAGCATTAAGACTTTGAAAGCGGAATAGTAGTTAGAGCTAGACGCCTGGGACATTCTGTTTCGGAAATTGTTAGATAATTAAATATTCCGAAATCCACAGTGAGAATATCAAATTCCAGGCGTTACCTCTCACCACGGACAACGCAGTGGCCGACGGCCCTCAGTAACGACCGAGAGCAACGGCGTTTGCTTAGAGTTGTCAGTGCTAACAGACAAGCAATACTGCAGGAAACGACCGCAGAAATCAATGTGGAACTTATGACGAACGTTTCAGTTAGTACAGTGCGGCGAAATCTGGCGTTAATGGGCTGTGGCAGCAGACGACCGACGCGTGTGCCTTTGCTAACAGAACGACGTCGCCCGCAACGCCTCTGCTGGGCTCGTGGCCCTAGAATACAGGAAAACCATGCCTGGGGTTGGGAGTCCCTATTTCAGTTAGTAAGAGTTGCTAGTAGGATTCGAGTGTGGCGCAGACTTCAGGAAACCTTGCACCCAGGGTGCCAACAGTGCACTGTACAACCTGGTGGTGGATCCATGATGATTTGGGCTGTATTTACATGCAGTTTACTGCGTCCTCTGGTCCAGCTGAACCGATTATTGACTGAAAATGGTTATGTTCGGCTACTTGGAGAGCGTTTGCAGCCATTCTTGGACTTAATATTCCCAAACAGCGTTGGAATATTTATGGATGACAGTGCGCCATTATACCGGGCGACAGTTGTTCACGATTGCCATGAAGAAAATTCTGGACAGTCATAACGAACGGTTTGGCCAGCGAGGTCGCCCGACGTGAATCTCGTCGAACATCTGTGAGACTTAATGGAGAGGTCAGCTCGTGCGCAAAATCCTCTACCGGCATCGCTTCCGCAATTCTGGACGGCTAAAGAGGTAGATGGTTCAGTGTACTTCCAACGAATTTTTGGATTTATCTCATGTCGATTTGCTGCACTGCGCCGAACAAAAGGGGGTCCGACACAATATTAGGCGGTATTCCATGACTTCTGTCGCCTTAGTGTACGCTAGCCATGTCGGTACGTTGCGCTTTTGCATTTAACCACAAACGGCACCTGTGCAATAAGTTACAAATGTCAGACGTGGTCAAGACAGTGTTCTGTACAGTCGTAGTTCTCAGTGCATTATGTCGGAGCTAGGTAAATTCGAACTTGGCAAATTGTTGGTGCTCGTATGGTGGGTACTTCTGTAACCAGGGTAACCGAACTCTTTGGTGTATCAAGGGGCATCGTATCGAAGATTTGTACCGTATACATGACAAGCAGAGAAACGCAATTATTCATTCGACCACGGCGTAATATCCCGGAATATTTTATTGTGACACTTACGGCCGTGAAAGTTTACATTTTGCAAACAGAAAAACATCCGCCAAATAACAACGCGTACGAAAGTGAATGTTGAGTGATCCTGTCGGACAATAATTGAAGAGGATGTGATAGCTACAGAACTGCATATCGCACTCGCTAACCTCGTCATCGCCGAAACTACACGAAGGGAGATTCATAACCAAGAAATTGCAGTGCGATTTGGAATTCAAAGACCACCCATCAGTGATGCAAATGCCCGCAACAGAACAATGTGGTTCCGAAATCAGAAACCATGGAGCAACGGAAGAAGTTGTTTGGTTAGATCAATCTTGTCGCACACTGTTTCCAACTTCTAGCCGTGTTTATGTCGCAAGAGTGTAACAAGGCAAGAGTTCGATTTGGGCAGCCATACCGTGATATTCAATGTGGCCCATGGCTACTCTGAGGTTGCATTACTGTCAAGGATTATTTAACTATTTTGGCTGGGCAGGTCCATCCCATGGTAAAATGTTTATTTCCCAATGGTGATGCTGTGCTCCAAGGGGATGGGTTCCCTGTTAACACAGTTCGCATCGTCCAGGACTGGTTTCGTGGGCACGTGGATCCATTGTGGCATATCCTTTGGCCAATTCACCGCCCCCGTTATCTGAGTGGTCAGCGCGGCGGAATGCCAGGCCCGGGGGCCCGGTTTCGATTCCCGGCTGGGTTAGGAGATTTTCTCCGCTCAGGGACTGGGTGCTGTGTTGTCCTCATCATCATTTCATCCCTATCTCCGTCGCGCAAGTCGCCCAATGTGGCGTCGAATGCAATAAGTACTTGCCCTCGGCGGCCAGACTTCCCCAAATGGGCCCAAAATGCCGTACGCTCATTTCATTTGGCCGCTACAGCCAAACATGTTTATATCTTTCCAAGGAGTCTTACCTGTTAAGATAAAGTAATTTCAGTTTGCTAAAATAGTGAAGACGAAAACTTTTTTATCTACATTTATTTATGGGGTTGGGTTGTTTTTGTGGGAGGAGACCAGACAGTGAGTTCATCGGTCTTATCGGATTAGTGAAGGAAGTCGATCGTGCTCTTTCAAAGGAACCATCCCAGCATTTGCCTGGAGCGATTAGCGAAATCACGTTCAACCTAAATCAGGATGGCAGGAGGCGGGATTGAACCGTCGTCCTCCCGAACGCGAGTCCAATGTGCTAGCCACTGCGCCACCTCGCTCGGTCATTTATTTATGTCGTGGCACATATTAGATAATATAATTACATGATAAAGACAATTTTTTATTGTTAAAGGCAATATCTTTCAATAAAATAAATTCTGAGTATTGCATAAGTTTTTGGAAAAATTAATATTGTTGTATTATAGCTCATCATTTAGTAATGTATTACTAGTACTGTGCCATGAGTGAAAATTTCTAATTCTTGATAGAAGCCCATTTGGTGTCCCTTGTGTATTTCGTGTAGCATAAGAAGTCATTCACCATATCATGGAATGGGTGCAGTGTGTCCTTTATGTGGCCATCGCTGATTTATCATAGTTGAGTGGTAAATCATTTATATATGTGTGGTATCTTCTCTGGAAGTCTCTCCCAATTTGCAAGAATTACATACTATTTTACAAATGCCTCATTGTGTTTGCTTATCTGTATGTGCGTTTATGTTGTGTCTCCGTGTGTGTTGCAGTTTGTGTTGTAAAGGTAGTGTTAATGTTTAGCGGCCTCAAAATATGTGCTACGAGTTTTATAGGAGAGTTTGCCTGCGAGTGCTATGCAAGCAGTGAGTTTTTTCGTTTTCTGGGCCGCAGTTGGTTTGTTGTTTTTAATTTTCTGTGGGAGATTGTCAATAAGCGTGCACAGTGTACGGTAAAATGTTACTAAACAATATGCTAGAAAGCAACGATATTAATTTCTTCAAAAACTTCAATGTGAAAAGCCCGTTTGTGCATTTTGTGAAATATACAGTTTTATTCGCTGAACATTTAAAGCCTCTCCAGCTCTTCGGAATGCTATCACCATCTGATAGGATACATGTCGGCCTTTCTTTCTTTTCGAATTTACTTACCTGACCTGCATAAAGTCTAAGGTTACTGGTTGTATTTCCTGACAGGTTATTTGTTGTTGTTGTGGTCTTCAGTCATGAGACTGGTTTGATGCAGCTCTACACGCTACTCTATCCTGTGCAAGCTTCTTCATCTCCCAGTACCTACTGCAACCTACATCCTTCTGAATCTGCTTTGTGTATTCATCTCTCGGTCTCCCTCTACGATTTTTACCTGCCACGCTGCCCTCCAATACTAAATTAGTGATCTCCTGATGACTCAGAACATGTCCTACCAACCGATCCCTTCTACTAGTCAAGTTGTGCCACAAACTTCTCCTCTCTCCAATCCTATTCAATACCTCCTCATTAGTTATGTGATCTACCCATCTAATCTTCAGCAGTCTTCTGTAGCACCACATTTCAAAAGGTTCCATTCTTTTCTTGTCCAAACTATTTATCGTCCATGTTTCACTTCCATACATGGCTACACTCCATACCAATACTTTCAGAAACGACTTCCTGACACTTAAATCTATACTCAATGTTAACAAATTTCTCTTCAGAAACGCTTTCCTTGCCATTGCCAGTCTACATTTTATATCCTCTCTACTTCGACCGTTATCAGTTATTTTGCTCCCCAAATAGCAAAACTCCTTTACTACTTTAATTGTCTCACTTCCTAATCTAATTCCCTCAGCATCACCCGACTTAATTCGACTACATTTCATTATCCTCGTTTTGCGTTTGTTGTTGTTCATCTTATATCCTCCTTTCAAGAGACTATCCGTTCCGTTCAACTGCTCTTCTAAGTCCTTTGCTGTCTCTGTCAGAATTACAATGTTCTCGGCAAACCTCAAAGTTATTATTTCTTCTCCATGGATTTTAATTCTAACTCCGAATTTTTCTTTTGTTTCCTTTACTGCTTGCTCAATATACAGATTGAATAGCACCGGGGAGAGGCTACAACCCTGCCTCACTCCCTTCCCAACCGCTGCTTCCCTTTCATGCCCCTCAACTCTTTTAACTGCCATCTGCTTTCTGTACAAATTGTAAATAGCCTTTCGCTCCCTGTATTTTACCCCTGCCACCTTCAGAATTTGAAAGAGTATGCCAGTCAACGTTGTCAAAAGCTTTCTCTAAGTCTACAAATGCTAGAAACATAGGTTTGCCTTTCCTTAATCTAGCTTCTAAGATAAGTCGTAGGGTCAGTATTGCTTCACGTGTTCCAATATTTCTATTTGTATAAAATATGAAAGTACCACTTCAGAAAACCGAGATTTAGCATAACAAAAGCTATGTTTTGGAGAACAGTCGTTGTGGCATTGAGGTGGTCATGGTGTTTGAGATACTTCGTTTCATCTCAGAGAATAATATGAAATGAGGGAGTATCGTATAACAAAGTGAACGGTTCTGCCCAACGTCCGTGCGATGCGTGGTCCATAGTCGTACAGCCGACGTCGCACGAGGCGAGTGTTCCCAGGGCGAAGTGTGCTGGCGGGAAGACGGGGCGGCGGCCGTCAGCGCATGCGCCGTGCACGCACCTCCCCCCCCCCCCATCTTTGCGCTCCTCCTCCCTCTACAGTAGTGAGTCTGGCGCGCGGTGAACGGGACGCGGGCGGTGTGGCGTGGCGTGGCGCCGCGCCGCGAGTATCGGCGCTTCCTGGAGCTCTAGTCGGAGCGCGACTTGCTGCTATTGATCACGCACTGACCAGCCCGTCACGCGCACGTCGAACGCGCCGTCCTCCCGCGGCGCGCGCCAAGACCACCGTCAAGGAAGGCGACGTCTTGCCTTGTTTGCAATATCGAGAACTCGCGAGGAAATTAAATTTACATTTACACACCGTCTAATTCTCAATCAAGTGTTTGCCGGAGGATTCATTGAACCACTTTCCGCCTATTTCTCGACCCTTCCACTCTCAAATAGCACGTGGGAAAATGAACACCTAAATCTTTCTGTGCCAGCCCTTATTCATTTCATTACAGTGATCATCTCGCTGTGTGGGTGGGCGTCAAAAAAATATTTTAGCATTCGAAGGAGTAAGTTTCTGAAATTTACCATCGTGGAAAGACCACGAAAAAACGGAAAACGCCCTTCTCTTAAAGATTGCTACATCAAATCGCTTATCATATCCGTGACACTCTCTCTTATTTCGCGGTGATACCAAACTAACGGCAGTTTCTTGAACATTTTCTCGGTCGTCGGTCAATCCTACCTTGTAAGGATCCCCTACCGCGCAGCAGTACTTCAGAAGAGGACAGAAAAGCGCAGTATAGGCAGTCTCTTTAGTTGATTTGTTGCGCGTTCTAAGTATTCTGCCAGTAAAACACAATCTGTGGTTCATCTTCACTGTATCATTTTTTGTGGGACGGTTTTAATTGAAGTTTTTCGTAAATGTGAGGCTTGAGTTGAATCATCAACCTTTCTTCGTGAGAAGGACCTCACACTTTCACTGAAAAAGTCAGGAAAATCTTAGCAAATTACAGAAATTTCGTAATCACAGAAAAGCGGAGAACTGAACTGCTCATTGACGGAAAGAACTGTTCCGGCTCTGAGATTGTGTTCCCGAAACAGTCGGTTGTGGAATCTCGTAAAGTCACTTTCACACGAACGACTTCCTTGTCTCAGTCGACTGTCTACATCTACGTGATTACTTTGCTATTCACAATAAAGTGCCTGGTAGAGGGTTCAATGAACCACATTCAAGCTGTCTCTCTGCCGTTCCACTCCCGAACGGCACGCGGGAAAAACGAGCACTTAAATTTTTCTGTGCAAGCCCTGATTTCTCTTATCGTGATGATAATTTCTCCCTATGTAGGTAGGTGCCAACAGAATCTTTCCGCAATCGGAGGCGAAAATTGGTGGTTGAAATTTCATGAGACGATCCCGCCGCAACGAAAACCGACTTTGTTTTAATGATTGCCACTCCAATTCACGTATCATGTCTGTAGTACTATTCCCCTATTTCGCGATAATACAAAACGAGCTGCCCTTCTTTGTACTTTTTCGATGTCATCCGTCAGTCCCACCTGATGCGGATCCCACACCGCACAACAATACTCCAAAATAGGGCGGACAAACGTGGTGTAAGCAGTCTCTTTAGTAGACCTGTTACACCTTCTAAGTGTTCTGCCAATGAATCGCAGTCCTAGGTTTGCTCTACCCACGATATTATCTATGTGATCGTTCCAATTTAGCTTATTTGTAATTGTAATCCCTAAGTATTTACTTGAATTTACAGTCTTCAGATTTGTGTGACTTATCGCGTAATCGAGATTTAGCTCATTTCTTTTAGTACTTATGTGAATAACTTCACACTTTCCCTTACTCAGGGTCAATTGCCACTTTTCGCACCACACAGATATCTTATCTAAAACATTTTGCAAGTCGTTTTGATCATATAATGATTTTACAAGACTGTAAATGACTGCACCATCTGCAAACAATCTAAGACGGCTGCTCAGATTGTCTCGTATGTCGTTAAAATAGATCAGGAACAATAGAGTGCCTATAACACTTCCTTGGGGAACGCCGGATATTAATCCTGTTTTACTGGATGACTTTCCGTCTATTACTATGAACTGTGACCTTTCTGATGAGAAATCACGAGTCCAGTCGCACAACTGAGGCAATACTCTGTTCGTGGCAAGTGAGGCAATGGCAAGTGAATCTACTGCAAACCCCCTTGCATATTGTCCCTGTATCGAATCCGACGTGTCACGAGTGGTCGTTGATGTTTACACGTCAACTTCAAAGTTGTGTGTGTCGTGAGATCTGTCAGCTGTGCTTCTCATGAGGTTATGGAGGATCATGTTTCATACAAAAATTCGAAGTACAGCAACAGAATAAGGAACTGATCGTGTCACTGGATTTTATTAATGGCAAAAGCAAAATTAGCCGTTGGTGTTCTTGACAAAGATAGTATGTTACATTTTCCACACTGCTGAGAACTAAAAGAATAATACAAGTGTCCTTGATATGTATCGAAACATGATCATTTATTCATCCGAGAAACTATGTACACTCAAAGATGTCAAACAATGTTACACCAACGGCTAATTTTGCTTTTGCCATTAATAAAATCCAGTGACACGATCAGTTCCTTATTCTGTTGCTGTACTTCAAATTTTTGTATGAAACATGATGCTCCATAACCTAGTACCTTCTTATGTTACCCATCGTGTTGCTTTTTTTTTTTTTTTTTTTTTTTAGCAGCACGTAGATGTCTTCTTCCTGATGAAACTATTTTCATTAAACAAGTTTTTCACCCATTTATGTTCTTATATAAATGCAGGGTAGGTATTTCTGTATCTACATACTGGAAAACCTAAATAGGGTTTCTTACTGTCTTCCTAACAATATATTTTTTTCCTTCGTTTATAGATGTCGTTTCCCTGATCAAACTGTTTTCATTGAACAAGCTTTCCACCTATTTACGTTCTTACGTATGCGCAGTGTAGATTATTTCAATGCCCACATACTGGAAAACCTAAAAACGTTTTTGCATTGAGATATTTGCTATCCATGATGGGAGAACTTAGTAGGAAAAAATCAAGCCCATCTCCCAAAATCATTATCATTTACTATAACGTGAGTGCACGGGGCTAGAATTGATTTTTCCGATAATAACAGACGACTCCACAGACACTGCGCATGCGCAGTCTTCAGCATACTCAGGATTTTAGAGGTCTACATTAAGCACACTCAATTGGTCATTGAAGTCACTGAGACGGTCGCGAAGCTGTTTGCGGCTGATTTACACGTAGTCACGTGACAAAAACCCGCCACGAATAGCCCATTTTAAGGAGAAAGTCGCTGTTGTAAAATTGGCTTAAGGAAAGATAAAGAAGAGAGTTCAATTGTTGAACTATTTGTAGGTCTATCGCTGCTACCTCTGGTGCGCTCCGTTAGTGCTCGTAGGTTCTCGGGCTCCAAGACAGTTTCCCATTGCGTGATAGTAGTGCGACAGAGCGAACGTGTACATGATTTCTCACGCAGCTGTGAATTCATATTCACACAACATCAAAGGAGTTTCTCAAATGTAAAAACAATAATAATAATAAAATAACAACATGGATCCAAATTAGAACACACTTTTTGTAGATCAGTATTGCACGCTTCCGTGCTTTTGAGTAATTTCCATGCAAAGTAGTACTTCACTGACTTCCTCAAAGTCTCATGCTTCAAATTAGCAATGACCATAGTGTGAGCAACGCTGGTGTAAAACAAGATGCGTTGTTCCATCACAGTATTTTGTCATTACATTCCAGTGACAATATTTGGAAGATTGTTCTTACTAGGGCGTCTCATATCCATAGTTAAGATTATTGCACAGTGACTCGCTTAGAATCGAATCGTGACGGACCACTGGAACGAAGAAATTTCCAGAGGCGGCAAGAGCTTTAACTTAAAGAAGTCTACATCCTTGAAGGACAAGTAGCTTCCGCCACCTCTACCTACTTTCATAACTGGCGCGCCAGTGGACATGTGTGATCACTATTAGTTTAGTATAATGCATCAGTATTCATTCCTAGTTCCACACTTTACAGTAGCCTGTTTCTAGTGGATCGGCAAAATATCTCATATCGATTTCAGTGCTCCTTGATTTTCGTTATACATTGTGAAAAAAAAGGTGGCCTCAACGCGGGGTCACGAGGCACCAAGCGACTCATGTATCAGTCTAGTGCCGCTCCAGTCTTTGCAATGTTGTATTCGCGCACTGTGTGTTTAGCTTTAGGTGCATGGAAGAATGAGTATCCGTACGCCTGTGCATAATCTGAAATTTTATCAATTTTACCATGCTAGTTACGCTATATGAGAGTCTTCTTTGAAGACTGTGTGATATCTGAATTTTTCCGTGATCAGAAAAGCTTTTCTTCTTGTAGCGTGTCCGTCTGGAGTTTCTTAAAAACAAACGAAGGAAGAGTAGTAGGGGCAGGGGAGTACTATGAAAAATTAAGTAGATTACAGAGAGTGTATAGTGTAAGTAGGAACGATGAGATGAAATGTGGAGGAAGGAATCAAATAAGTTGTAACACTGGATTAGTCGCTTATTCCATTTTTTCTGTAATTTAACCGTAGCAGTTACGTTTACTCGAATCATCAGCTACCTGGCTTGTAAAAAGGAGATAAGAATTGCCAACACTTGTTTCCACGATGTTTTCTAGTTCTTACAAACTTCACGCATGTGTGGGCCTCCTGCCATGTATTTTAAAAGTACTGTTTTACCTTACAAAAACTTGACGCGCTGGTATTAAGTAGCGGCCGCAGTTGTCCAGCGTTTAGGCCTCGATGTCGTTTCTACGTATTGTAAAGTCGCTTGACATGCTCAATAATTACCGTCTATACTTCTTGTTAGTCAACAAGAGCTAATGGTATGTTGCGTTAGCATGCCGATGGTTCGTAATACCACGTTGTACAGGGTATTGCACAATGTTTCGACGACTTGAATAACACGCGCTAAAAACAAGATCCAGCGACGGTGACACCGCATGTTAGTAGCGCTTAGTGTCAAGTTTCATCCCATGTACAAGTAAGTAATCATGTACTCGTCGAACCAACATCGTGCGTCCGCGGTGGAGTGCTATTTTCACTACGGCGAATCTCCCGCGTGCGTGCAACGTGCCCTTTGTAAGCATTTCAAGATTCAGCCGCGATATCGATTTCCTGCTCGTGGAACAATATTGAATTGGTTAAGAAACTTCCGTGCAGCTGCCAGTCTATCGAATCGCAAGTCAAATCCGCCCTCGGAAAACCGTTCGAACTCCTGAGAACATCAGTAGTGTGTAGCAGCTCAGAGGGAAGCCCTCGTCGTTCGTATTGAAAACGTACGTAGGAGATTGCAATAGTTAAAATATCGAATTCACCGCATGAACTTTCCAGAACTCCTGCAGCATTTACGAAGTAGTGCTCAAAAGCTGTGAAACATCTCTAATATTGTGCAGCCGCGAATGTTCATTTGTCCGATGTAATATTTCATAAGTAAACTTGAATAAATATTGTACCTTGTGTTAAATGTTCAACTTTGTTTCTCAGTTGATTTGTGTGTTGTCCAATTTTGAAATAATAAAGATATGGGGAAACACCATGTATAACAAGTCATGTCTTCCTTCACAGGGCTCAGTCCTCGTATGCATTGTATCTGATTCACTGAGGCAATAGTTTCGTTGAAGTGACTTAATAGCCAGAGAGTTAGTCATTACGCAAAGACGTTGACCGTCCCACTAGCTGGAATTGTGTGAAAGGTCAGGCAACACATTGGCCACCGGCCACGTGCAGTTCTCCAACTTTTTCTGCAGCGTACATTTAATAGATGGTCTCGGTATCCGGTTGGAGAGAGCAACACTATTTGCGCCACCATTTGTACCTCACTACAGTTTCCCGCCATTTAGATCCGCGCCGAGCGACGTGATGTAGCGGTAACACACTGGACTCGTATTCAGGACGGCGGTGGTTCTAATCCCCGTTCGACCATCCAAAATTTGGGTCTTCGCGATTTCCTTAAATCCAAGATGATTCCTTTGAGAGGGGAAGATTGTGCTCAATCGCTAATGACCATTTTCGATGTACAGTGTGTCATTTGAAGAGTGGAAATGTCAGAAGTTCTAGGTGCCATTTTTTTTCACAAAATGCGTTTACGGTGTTGTCGGTACTCAGTTGCGTGTCCCTTGACTTGATCCAGGTACGAAACCGTGGAGAAAGTCTTTCAAACATACGATAACAGATGGCGCATGCTCTTTGTGCCAAGCTGTGCTTCCGTCTGGAGTTTCAAAATTTAAAGATAAGAGTAGTGGTTTTTGTTGACTACTTACTACTACTTAAAAACCTAATGGTATATATGTGTACCTGTATTCTTACAAATAAACCGCAATGCCTCAGTATTAATGTCAGCTGGAACAAAAATGTTCTTCCTTCTATTTTGTCGAATACTGATATTTTTGAGACAATGGCTGTGTACAAGATAACGTTAAATCTTGTAAAGAAGAAAACACCAACTATCCGCTGTTAATAAATGTTATTTATTTACACAAATAGCGCCGTTACCACTTAAGAGCAGACAGTTTCCTCTTCAGACGGCTGTTCACATATGTGTTCAATTTGTTGTTGTCTAGGTTACTTGTTAGAAAAAAGGAGCCAGCAACAAATGAAAACAGTAGGTGTAATATAAACGGGAACAGCCATGTGAAGTTGGATCTGTCCGTCGGAAACCGTTAAAAGCACTATTCGTGTAAATAAGTATCGTTATCACAGTATGCTTGCTGTTTTCTTCTTTGCTAGACTCGTCGTGCGTTAGCTTCCTTCTTAGCACTTGAAACAAGCCACTTTCCCGGTATGGCTCCTACAACGTTCTTAAAGTATTTTCTAGTTTGTCTCGTTTTTAGATTCTGTGAGCAGCGTATTCCTTTGGTATCAGAATGCTTTCTCAATTTGCAAATCAATTATATACTAACAGAGATACACTGTTTTACCATTCCTTCAGTTCGGAACCGCGCGACTGCTACGGTCGCAGGGTCGAATCCTGCCTCGGGCATAGATGTGAGTGATGTCCTTAGTTAAGTTCAAGTAGTTCTAAGTTCTAGGGGACTGATGACCTCAGATGTTAAGTCCCATAGTGCTCAGAGCCATTTGAACCATTTTTATCATTCTTCTGACAAATGTCAGATTTGGCACTTAGGTATTCCATTTCCACTCTTAATCTGTTTTTACTAAGTGATGACAACTCCCCTATTGTTTTTAAATTTATCTCTCTCTCTCTCTCTCTCTCTCTAATATATATATATATATATATATATATATATATATATATATATATATATATATATATATATATACTTTTGTATAGTTATTTTGCAAAGTTTGCAGGTGTCTTTCAGTATATATTCTATTTTCACATCTTTCTTTCTTTCTTGTACCTGACCTTTAATTCATTTCTCTTAAACGTTCCGCAAAAGTTGAGCGGCCTGTGTAATAATTCGAGGGTGTGATACGTTCATTGTAGTATCGTGTGCCGTATGTTTTTTCTTACACCACCAGTCTTAAGTGCTAACTGACGCAACGATTTTCTCGGGTAAAACCAGCTCGCCACTTGACGGTGCTCGATGAGCGTGAGGGAAGCGTAGGCCTTCCTTCTGGGTACTGGTTGCGCTCAACGGCGTAGACAGCGGTTGCTTCGTACGTGGACCACCACGTGTAACATTGCATTGGATGAGGAAAACTGTGAAAACCGACGATACATATCACATGAAGATGTGCAGTGCATTTGAACGCAACAATCGTCGCGCTGCCTATCAACTGTCTAAAATGAGACATGACTCAGTAAAGTTAAAGTCTTCTACAATGTGTAACTAGATTAAAGCTTCATGAGAGGGGCAAGACTGCAGGAGTCGCTTCTTGTTGTTTTTGTTACTGATTAACCTGGACAGTCAGAATAATATGATCTTGACGAGACCCCCGTCTCGACATTTTGTTGAGCTGTACTTACGTAAAACTATTTTTTACGATGCAACAGGACATGCCACATGAAATTCTTTTTTTGGGGACCCTCACTCGGCAAGGGTGCATTCTGATTTGACTGTCCCAGAGTTTCTTTTTAGGTTTAAGGGTTCCCGAAAAAATATGTATTTCGGGATATATCTGCGAAGTTCAGCATTCCAAAAAAGCCCTTTTTCAGTAACGTGTCAAAAAGGTACGTCTTTAAGAGTAAGCCGTGTGTGTCTTACAATTTGTTACATTTCATACGCCTCCAAGTGTTGAATAACACACTGCAATGCATAATTTTCTCGTTTGATTTTTCGCCACACAGTATCAGAAACATTTGTACAATACTTTATTCGTCATTAGCAGTATTATGTTAGTGAGTTGTAATCTGCATCCACGTATTGAGCTTGAAGCAGTCTTATGTATTTCCTAATCGCAAATTAGAAAAAAAGTTATCACTTCACCTATGAATGCGCATAAATCGCCCACAGAAATTACGCACGAAATAAGTTTCGTTATTTATATGTCGCTTTGCGTGTTCCGTAATACATTAATCAAATGGTTCAAATGGGTCTGAGCACTATGCGACTTAACTTCTGAGGTCATCAGTCGCCTAGAACTTACAACTAATTAAACCTAACTAACCTAAGGACATCACACACACCCATGCCCGAGGCAGGATTCGAACCTGCGCGCTTAGAACCGCACGGCCACTCCGGCCAGCTACATTTTATGAAGTTGCTGCCTCATAATTCTCAACATATATTTCCCTCCATGGACGCGAAAGGTGAAGCTATGCATAGCCGCTCTTATTCTCTACGATTCATAGATTAAAATAACTTACCTACTGATCTTTCATCGAGTCATGTGGCAATCCAGTCGTAATTCTTTCTCTAGCTCCATGTGTTCCCTGTGCTGGATGTTTTGTTGGAACTAAAACAAACAAATCCAGTGTGGTTGGCTGCACGCCTTAACCACTGCCCTGCACGGCTTCCTCGGAACACTGTAGTCAGTTACTCGTACAATGCTACTTTATTTGAGCTGTATCCGTAGTTTTACTGTCAAGCCAAGGAAATAAAAAATCTTAAAAGTGCCACAAACATATATGCTGACCAATTTTTTCTGCATGTCATCACCAGTCTTTGTAATCGTTTTTAACATTTATCGAATACGCTCATTTTTGTGCTCAAGGCTTCTGAAACATAGAAATATACCATTAAGTTAAAACTACGAAATGAAACGCAAGCTCAGCCGATGGCAATGTACGCCTGACAACGTGCCTAGCGGCAGCCCGCGTAGCACATGTGGTGGGCAGTTTGCAGGACCCGTCTGCGGCCGTGCAAACAAGTTCTACCACATGTTGTGCGCCATTCAGGCTTCCGTTCACCTTATTATTATTATAATAAGCGTTCATAAAATCTAGCTACATCTACTACTGACACGCGGTATTACGAGCCGGATGTGTAAACTTTTTGGGAAAGAATCATTCCATAGTCTTACTTCAAGCCTTCCATCGGACAGTCACTTGGCGTGCTTTAGCAAGCACCTAAAGCTGTGAGTACCGGGCGTGAGTCGTGCTTCGGTAGCTCAGTTGGTAGAGCACTTGCCCGCGAAAGGCAAAGGTCCCGAGTTCGAGTCTCGGTCGGGCACACAGTTTTAATCTGCTAGGAAGTTTCATATCAGCGCACACTCCGCTGCAGAGTGAAAATCTCATTCTGGAAACATCCCCCAGGCTGTGGCTAAGCCATGTCTCCGCAGTATCCTTTCTTTCAGGAGTGCTAGTTCTGCAAGGTTCGCAGGAGAGCTTCTGTAAAGTTTGGAAGGTAGGAGACGAGATACTGGCAGAAGTAAAGCTGTGAGCACCGGTCGTGAGTCGTGCTTCGGTAGCTCAGATGGTAGAGCACTTGCCTGCGAAAGGCAAAGGTCCCGAGTTTGAGTCTCGGTCGGGCACACAGTTTTAATCTGCCAGGAAGTTTCACCTAATTTTGTATTTTTAAACCCAAATTAAACTGCTGCTAGAAAACACACGTCAGCAGTTTGGAATGACAGCTTCTGCCGAAAAATGTTTGCATGTCCGATATAGCTCTACAAAAACGATAAATTAGGATAGAGTACCCTCCGCCGTGATACCGCCTCAGATGAAGACTCAAATCGTATTAAGTCAAGGGAACAAAGTTGCCACTCCGGATGCGAGATGTACTCTTATTGCGAGTACTGGACCATGTGGCCGTTATCATCGCTATCAGATGGAACTCAGGTCCTTAATGTATGTACAGACAGGCTACAGGTTCACTCTAGCAAGACACATGTACTCTGCAGGTCATTTTACAATACATGACGTAAGATATTTCATGCACCATTGTCACTTCCTCTGCTTTTCTGTTGTAATAGCTTATGATGCGCGGGAAGAACAGCGGTTGATAAGCCTGATCCACAATGCCTCTCTTGTACCGCCTGCCGCCTGGGTTGGTTGAACATATCGCTGGCGCTTTGGGGCTTTGAACGAACTCGTGGCGAAACGCGCTGCTCGTTTTTTTCGGACATTCCCTATTATCTGTATAAATATTACGCGGTATAGTTCGCAGATACGAGCAGTGTTAATGTACAAGTCGAGCGAGATAGACGTAAGCTACACATTGCGTGAGAGGGCCGTACTTCATGAATCGCAGTCCTCCCGAATTAAAGTGCAGTATCTTAACTAATGCGCCACCTATCTCAGTCTCGGAACAATACTTCGTAGGCCGAAAGAAGAGCTCTGACATCTTCAGCAATGTTTCCAGTTTTCACCTGCGAGGCACAAACCGCTGCTGGTGAAAAAATAGTCGTCCGCACAACTAGAATTTTTAGACAAGTCGGATAAAAAATTTGTATGATCTGGAATAGTACACCAAAGACAAGAGAGGAAAAATAATTTAAAGTATTCGTACGTCGATGACCAACCGGCGAGTTCATTTTGTACGGCGAAAGAACAGCACACACAGTTGATGTGGGCTTAACATAGCTACATCGCGCGCTACTACAATCACTCACGTAACGCGTTTTCATATATGTCCCGATGATAACGTCTCACTGTTGTCTTATACTTCCGTATAAGACGGACTGACCATTTAAGTTGATTTGTAGAATCTGAGAGTCTGGAGACATAGCAGGAGGCTGTCGGAAAAGTATCTAAACATTTATTAACATAGCAAAGACAGATAAGTGCGAGGACTATCGAACAGTCATCTTAAAATCTCATGAATCCAAGTTGCTCACAAGAATAATATACAGATGAATGAAAAATGAAACAGTCTGCCATTGCAATTGATAACGGAAGCAAGGCTTCAAAAAAATCAAGATGCGTTCATAGGCTTGATCGACCCAGAAAAAACGTTCGGCAGTGTAAATTAGTGTAAGATGTTCGAAATTCTCAGAGCAGTAGGAGTATGCTGTAGGGAAAGTCGACTAATGTACAGTGTGTGTTATAACCAAGAGGGAACAATAAAAATGGAAGACAAAAGGACTAAGTGCTCGTATTGAATAGCGTGTAGGACAAGGATTCATTCTTTTCCCCTTACTATACAGTCAATACGTCGAAGAAGCAACGACGCAAATAAAAGAAGTGTAAATAAAGAGATTAAAATTCAGCGTAAAGCTTATCAATGATGAGATTCGCCGATGACATTGCGATCGTCAGTGAAGGTGAGGATTTGTTAATTGGACAGAACAGTCCAATTAGTAAAGAATATGGTCTGAGAGCAAACCGAATAAAGACGAAAGTAATGAGAGTGGCAGAATTGAGATTAGTGTTAAATTTTTACACAGAAGAGGAATTCGTGGGTGGGCCGCATCATAACAGCCGGAAGTCGTACGAAAGAAAGAAGGGGGGGGGGGGGCGACCTCAATTCCGTATTTGTCTTGCCGTTTGGTCATGCCTACCAAACGATAAATAAATACATTAATTAATTAGGTTGTAGAATAATTACGGCTGCCATTCACAATAGGTGACTTTATTTAACACAGCTTGAACTCCTCTTCAGGTGGTTTACATTCAGGTATATATTTCCATACTCAGTGTTGATCACTGTTTAAATAAAAAACAAATGCAATGATGACTAAATAGACATAAATGAAACATTCGGAAATGAACAAGCAACATGTGTTGCAAAATATTACAGTATTTATATAAAGCGATGTATCCATATCGTTTTCACAGTAAATTTATCACGTTTTATGTACAGAAATATTTCCTTTGTTACATGTCAACTGTACATTAGTCACCATGCTAATTATTGTTGCTTCCATATTGTCTTTGATAAAGTAGTGGTGCTTTAGATGTTGGTTCAAATGGCTCGGAGCACTATGGGACTTAACATATGTGGTCATCAGTCCCCTAGAACTTAGAACTACATAAACCTAACTAACCTAAGGACATCACACACATCCATGCCCGAGGCAGGATTCGAACCTGCGACCGTAGCAGTCGCGCGGTTCCGGACTGGGCGCCTAGAACCGCGAGACCACCGCGGCCGGCTTTAGACGTTGGTAACTTCATACATGAACTCACGTCACCCAACATGTTTACGTTTGAAAAACAGATTATCGTCAAAGAGATTAAACCAAATAATTACAGAGATATTACATACAGAGTGACAATTACTGAACTGTATGAAATAAAATCGTCATAACGTCTGAACAGTTTACGTTAGGACATTGAAACTGCACGGTTGGCCGAGGGGCATGATGGGAATTAGTAAGCGCATGCATGGTTTATTTCAGCGTCGAAGGCCACTTTCATTTGGATGGGTTCTTCATTAAGCAAAACTCGCGCGTTTAGGGGACTGAGAGTCCGCATTTCGCGATCGTGAAGTCTCTTCACCCTCAACACGTGACTGTGTGGTGTGCAATGTCCAGTCACGGAATAATCAGTGCGATATCCCTTGTTGGCACAGTGACAACCGAACGGAACGTGAAGACTTTGGAAGATGATTTCATCCCCATTATCCAAAGTAACCCTGATTTCGAAAAGATGTGGTTCATGCAAGACGGAGCTCGACCCCACCGAAGCAGGAGAGTGTTTGATGTCCTGGAGGAGCATTTTAGGAACAGCATTCTGGCTATGGGATATCCAGAGACCATTGGCATGGGCCTCGATTGGCCGCCATATTCTCCGGATCTGAACACGTGCGACTCCTTTTTGTGCGGCTACATTGAAGATGAGTTGTACAGCAATAACCTCAAAACAATTGCTGAGCTGAAAACAGCCATTCAGGAGGTCATCAGCAGCATCGATGTTCCGACACTTCAGCGGGTCATGCAGAATTTCGCTATTCGTCTGCGTCATATCATCGCTAATGATGGCAGGCATATCGAACACGTCATAACTTTAATCCGAATATCTGTAGTGACGTTTACATGTTGAATATACTGTGTGCACGCCGTAGTTTGTAACTAATTTACGTTTTTTTTCATATGGTTCAACAATTGTCACCCTGTATATAAATACGTAACATATTAAAAAGTATGAAGATGAAATTGTTACATGATTATGGAACCATGATTTATGATATCTCAAGTAGACCTTGCAAACAAGTCATTTCAACACATCTGTAATGAAATATTTAAATATCAAAAACTGTAACTCATGGCCCTCTCACAACTAGCATTGTTCGAAAAGGGAAGGGGGAGAGACTGTCTATTTAACGTTAGGGCCTATATAATTTACCAGCAACCATTCTAGATATTATAAATAAATGACAGTTGTGGTTCCGTAATCGTGCAACAATTTTACTGTCATAATTTGTTATATCCGTTATGTATTAATAAGTGTAACAGCACTGTGCTTTTTCGACTTAAGTTCATTGACCATAACCTCTGTTTTTTCAAATTTAAACACGTTGGATGCTGTGAGTGCATGTGCGTGTGAAGTTACTAACGTCTAAAGTGCCACTACTTAATCAAAGAAGTAATGTGAATGCATCAATAATTAGCATGCTGACTAATATACAGTTAACATGTTTAAATAAAAAACAAATGCAATGATGACTAAATAGACATAAATGAAACATTCGGAAATGAACAAGCAACATGTGTTGCAAAATATTACAGTATTTATATAAAGCGATGTATCCATATCGTTTTCACAGTAAATTTATCACGTTTTATGTACAGAAATATTTCCTTTGTTACATGTCAACTGTACATTAGTCACCTGCGCCGTGAACACGCTCTGGTTAGAGAATTTCAAAAAATCATGACCAACCCTCAATTACAAATCCATGAAGATACTCACGACATCCAAGGAAACCGACTCCGGTCTAGGAATCCTCCACTAAAGACCGCACAGGCTCTGCACCAAACCAACTTCAAAATAAATGACCGATGGAAAGAGGAATGGGAGAGCAGAACAGTAGTAAACTGCCACAGTATGCCATGCATCTTTAGTAAACCAAAAGGATTTGATTGCCCTCGCAAAGTTTGGTCAACTCTTAATCGCATCAGAACCAACTGTGGGAGATGTGCCGACTCCTTACACAGATGGGGTAAACTTCCTTCGGCCGCTTGCGACTGTGGCGCTGAGAGACAGACGGTCAAACACATCGTGCAGGAATGCCCACTAAGGGCATACGAGGGTGACCCACAAGATTTCCTAATGGCGACCCAAGAGGCAATCGACTATTTACTATCTAAGCTGGACGTCTGCTTGTGACTGGTCTTCTGTGAGTGTAACTTTACAATTGGCGGTGTCCTTATATACAAACTGTTATTTATTGCTCTGTTTATACATATGTGATTTTTTTTAATCGTGTTGTTTCTGTAATTTTTACTGTGATGTTATGAGCCATACGCTAAATAAATAAATAAATAACATGTAAAAAACATTTTTGTACAAAAATATAATAAATGTATTGTGAAAACAATAGGGGTACTTTATGTAGATACCGTAGCATGCCACTTAACCACTTACAGATGTTTAATTTGTGACTATTTAGTCATTAACAAATCAGTTGTTTTTGGTTTAAACTGTGATCTCCGACACTGAGTATGGAAACATGCACCTGCAGGGAAATGACCTGAAGAGAGGCAGAAGCTCCCAACCGGTCCTGTGCTAAATATGCTGAAGAGCCAAAGAAACTGGTATACGTGCCTAATGTCTTGCAGGGCCCCCGCGAGCACGCAGAAGTGCCACAACACAACGTAGCATGGACTAGACTAATGTCTGGAGTAGCACTGGAGGGAATTGACACCATTAATTCTGCAGGGCTGACCATAATGCATAAGAGTACGAGGGGGTGGAGATCTCTTGTGACCAGCAAACGTCGCAAGGCATCCCAGCTATGCTCTATAATGTTCATGTCTGGGGAGTTTCATGGTCAGCGGGAGTGTTCGAAATCAGTGTTCCAGGAGCCACTCTGTAGCAATTCTAGTCGTGTGGGGTGTCGCATTGTCCTGCTGGAATTGCCCAAGTCCCTCAGAAAACATAATGTACATGAATGGATGCAGGTGATCAGACAGGATGGTTACGTACGTGTCACCTATCAGACAGTGTAGTATCTAGTCGTATCAGGGGTCCCATATCACTCCTGCTGGATACGCCCTACACCATTACAGTATCTCAAACAGCTTGAACAGTCCCGTGCTAACATGCAGGGTCCATGGGTTCATGAGGTTGTCTCCAGACCCGTACACGTCCATCCGCTCGATACGATTTGAAATGGGACTCGTCCGACCAGGCAACATGTTGTGTTGTGCAGTCGTCAAGGGTACACGAGTGGGCTTTTGGCTCCGAAAGCCCACATCGATGTTTTGTTGAATGGTTCGCACCCTGACACTTATTGATCGCCCAGCTTTGAAATCGGGAGCAATTTGCGCAACGATTGCACTTCTGTCGCGTTGAAAGATTATCCTCCGTCGTCGTTGAATCCGTTCTTGCAGGATCTTTTTCCGGTCGCAGCGATGTCGGAGATTTGATGTTTTCCCAGATTCTTGATATTCACGGAACACTCGTGAAATGGTCGTATGGGAAAATCCCCACTTCATCGCTACCGCATAGACGCTGTGTCCCATCGCTCGTGCATTGACAATAACACCAGGTTCAAACTTACTTAAATCTTCATAACCTGCCATTGTAGCAGCAGTAACCAATCTAACAACTGCGCCAGACACTTGTCTTATATAGGCGTTGCGGACCGTAGCGCCGTATTCTGCCTGTTTACATATCTCTGTATTTGAATACGCATACCTATACCAGTCTCTTTAGCGTTTCAGTGTAAAATCACCTCATATTGTGAACGGTAGCGGTTATTATTCTATACATATAAAGGAACAGTCACTGAGATCAGCTGCATCCGTTATAAATAAAATACATTAATTAATGACTTGGGTGTGCGAGTTAATTTTGTTGTTAGGGCGAAGAGCCGCTTTGCCGGAGCGCTGGTTACGGGCAGCGCTCGGCGGCCAGGGCCTCGCGACCTTGCACGGCTCTCACCACGGGCCATCCCTGTGTCTGCAGCCGCAGCCGCGTGCCAGCCCGTGACGACGCGCTGCCCGTACGCGGACATCCGCCTACGCCAAGGCTCTTCTGGCCCACTCCTGCCCTCTAAAAAACAACCACCTGCCAGTCTCGACCGCTCCACGGAGAATTGTTGACTGCCTGCCTGCCTGCGTGAAGTATTCAGCCCAGAACGCATAAAAAGATACACCATGCGCATTTCGTATTATGGTACAAGTCACAGAAATATCTCTCTCTATCTTCGTTTGCTGGCGAAAGCATCATTGCTCTTTGTCTTCACTCCAAGTACTGCTTTCATGCAGCTGTCCATCGTACGTGTTCTGTGCAAGTCTCTTCATCTCTGCATATCTGCTGGAACCTGCATCCATTTGTCGAACTTAACTGCGCTTATGCCTTCGTCTCCCTCTAAAATTTTACAGCCCCCTCCACACACACACACACACACACACACACACACACACACACACACACACACTCCTAAACACTCTTCCCTAAAAAATGAATCTGACGATTCGATTACGTCTATACGCAAATTCCGCAACCCACCGTAAGGTGACTGGCGGTGGGTATCTTGTACCACTAGTACTCCTTTTCTGTACGTTCCACGCGCAGATAGAACGAGGGAAAAATGGCTGTCTGTATGCCTTCGTACGAACAGGGTGTATACGACCCGGGACAACCGGGAAATCCGGGAATTTTTTCATCCGGGAGAAAACCGGGATAAACCCGGGAATTTTTCAGAATTCCGGGAGTTTTTCATTGTTTTAGCTTTCAGTTAAATTTTTGTAATTTTGACTGCAGAATTGATTCTCTAGCAAAGAATGTTATTGTATCCTGCTACTGGAGAATGATACTGCAGCAATAAAATATAAACGAGAGGGAAAAAATAAAAGTTTAGTGGCAAAGGAAATGTGCAATTTACAACAACAAAACACCGTGCACGCACAAGCGTCTGCAAATAGCAAAAATATGTCAAAGGCCATAGGGCGTAATTCTTCGTAACAATAAACCGCTTGCTATGAGCATGCGGTCTCAACTGTTCATATTAGGTTCGTTTGACCATTTGCCAGCGGTCTGTTGTGCATGCGCATTTGACTCTGGTATAATCAGCACCTCCTCCCGCTACTTGAAGTTTGGCTGTTAGCTGTATCGGTAGTAGCAGCAAACAGCCAGATGCAAACGAGAAAAATTTTTCTCGCGCACACTAGCTGCCAGATTCACGCTTGCGCAGAGTTGTGTGAGTTGTAGTGGGGAGGGGTTAACCTCCATGTGACCCGTGTTTACGTTAAGTGATTTCGCTGCTTCTCTTCGTGTACAGCTCTCACGTCAAATGAAAGCAAAACGAATTTCTGTGGCCGGGAGCTATCAAGTGAATGAAAATACATTCACATAATTACGGAGGGCAAAAATATATTACTAATTTCAGTTTTCTGATTTTGTTTTATTTCCAAGTTAGTAGCAGTCAAGCATTAATCGCCTTGCAGAACAGTGAAGTTATTTTTGCAAGTTTGCTAAAGAAATTTGGCTTTATTAATCGTTCCGCTGAGGCAATAATTTTATTTGAAACGAAGTGTTTCATTCTACAGTATTGGCTATTTCCAACTGTTCGCTGAATTTCAAGTGCAATTTCAAGTGCACGTAATCATCTTCTGCCATATATGGCATTATGTCATAATAAAGAACCAAAAATGAGATCGTAGAGTACTGGTACTCCAAGAAAATTTACATCCCAGAAACCACACGGAAAAGCTTAATATCAGATGGGACTTGCTTCATTGTGAATCTGGAAAAATCCAATTTGCACTTCAAGCCGAATTATGCATTTTAGTATGGTTTACGAAATTCTGATGCTCTTTGGAGTATCCTCTGATGCCCTGTTTCTTTTATGGTGTAATGTAAACTCTCTTAGTGCTTTATACACACGAACATACGGGCTTCCTACACCACTGCAGTTGCACACGCACAATGATGCCTGTTTTCTTGCGCTCTCTGGCAACTGGTAAATCGAACCTATTTCTAACAGTCTCCGAATAGTATTGCGAACGGTGGTTAGAAAAGCGTTACTTTCAAAGTAAATTTCTTTTTACGCAAGATGCATATGTTACGTGTGAAAAAGTGGGATGGATATCTAAATCACAGAGCGTTCGAAACTGAACAGTTTGAGGACCACCCACTTACAAGAATTTCGAGCCGAGACATTTATGTCATAATTTTAAATTTACTGGCACATTTGTATGACGTATCTTAAAGTATAACACACGCAAAAAAAGATCAATATTACATGTGAAAGCTTAGCTTTTCTTGTAGATATACGGTACGGTGAACTTTAATGTAAACCATTAACTTTTCCTCTTGCGTGTTCGCGCTATGTAACCAGTGATCTTGCTATTGGCTGACACGTGTCCTATGCTCTGAATAGCTGCTGTCATAGGCTGGCGAGATCTCGTGGCTTGAGATATGACTCGCTTACAAAAGGACATCGTAACCTCGGTTTCAACGCTCCGTAATACGAAAATATGCAGCGTATATGTTGCTGCAAATCAAAGGTCTTTCCAAAACTTCTCTCCTTTTCTTTATTAAAAGTCTCTCCAAAACTTCTCCGCCCAGTCTTCTCTTTTTTTTTTCCGAGAAGATCTACGCGATTGTATAAGACGTTAGCCATTCAAAGGATTGATAAGTTGTACACTTCCGAGGGAAAATTTACGGAAAACCTCAGTAGCCATTACACATCGTGAGAGAGATGAATGGGGTGCCCTGCGGAACTCACGCACTTTGAACGTGGTCACGTGATTCGGTGTCACTTGTGTCACACATGTGTACGCGAGATTTCCACACTCTTGAACATCGCTAGCTCCACTGTTTCCGATGTGATAGTGAAGTGGAAACTATTGGGGAGTCAGGGTAAACCAGACGAGAATTTCAGCTCCAGACTTCCCCAACACGATTGCAGTCGTTCTCGCTGTGCTACCTCGTTCCGTTGGATGTAAGGATGGTAGCATTAAAGAGAGTAGAGGAGAACAAAAAAATCGTGAAGAAAGAAAACGGTGAATTCAGAAGAAAAAAACGTAAGTCGATACATTAGAATTGTAATCTAAACCATCTTAGGACGTTATTTAGGAAACATTGTATTTACGTACTACGGGTAACTATCGCTTGCATTCTGTTATCTATCGGTAGACTCTCCACCTCGGATTCTTTAAGGAATCGAACTCACTTGTAGAAACCGGATTCCAATATATGATGACCTTATAAATGAATTAATGTGTTAAATATTTGTCATTAAGCAATCAGAAAAACTTTGAAATTATTTTTAAAGTTTGTTATTAGTCGATGAGTGCTCTTATTCAGCACTGGGTGCGTATCGTGTGGGTAATTGGTCTCCGGTCACGGAGTCGCGCGAATGTAAATCTGAATAGGAGCGCTTCGCTTTAACGACAGCCTTACCGTGTGAACAAACACGGTTCCATTGCAGGGTGGACTGAACTGAGGCTCACGCTTCCTTTCATCTATACCAGTGGTTCCTTCTTTGACCATTACCCCGAGTGCAGCTTGTACCCCTGCCCTCCTGCCGACTGTTGCCTCCACTCCCATTCCCCACTTTATCACCAACTTTAGCACCTAACTAAACTATAGAATGAAAGACTTTTATTTTTAAAATAATGAAATACGAATGATATTTAGTTTGTTAGAATGAATGGCGAAGGAATTAGTGGTGCATCGTAAATGCTACCCACAGCTCCCCTTCAAACAAGAAAGCTAACAACCATAGTGAGGGTGGACACTCGTTAAAAACATACTTCTCCTGCATTACTTCTTTACGTTGCGGCACTTGTTTGACCTCCACTGTACAACCCCATTTAAAATCAAACAAGTTAAAATGTGTGCACTATACTTACCGTTCGTAAATCACTTGATTGCTGCACTCCTTACTTCTGAACTGGCAGAAATTGGAGGACTACAGGGTATGAATGCTTTGTGTCTAACCACTCTAATAATAATAGTAATAATAATAATAATAATACTGTGTACAGCACCATAGTAGCCCTTATGTGGTTACTGCTGTATCGTGTTGTCAATTAATTTATTTACCTATTTCGAAGCGCGTAATGAAGCATTTTCTGAACGACTGCTGATACTATCTACAAGTAGGACGAGAGATTTTCTTGAGATATATACCATTTGTCACGTATGTGTGTCATTTTTATCATCGATGTACGAGACAAAGCACGTGTAGTGGGTGGACTATGTGAGGAACCTGTAACATCCACCATATAATGCTACTAACTGAGAAAAAGTAATTATTGATAACTTATATAATCTGTCTTAGAATCGCACAAAATTGTGATAATAGTAATGATCTTTTGAAAATAATTTAGTTTCGTGACTGAAACAGAATCGAATAGTTTAATTTTTACCCCTCAGAAAATTGCACTTTACGTCTGAAGGGGTAATTACCCCCAGGTGGGGAACCACCGATCTAAACGAACATAAGCGTAATAAAGACAGTGGCAACGAAGATGAAAGCCCTTGTCCCTTGTCGATTCATTTCGGGGCAGAATGTACGTCTCGTTGCATCCGAAATGGGTAAGAGCTGAATCAGTGAAATGAGCGAGCAGCTGCAGCAGCAACAGTGGTGAAAGAAGCTAGATTCACCTCTATGACACTCCATGACGTTACTATGACCCGACAGTTTCGACCGTCGGGCACGTCTATAGGCTTTCGAGGTCGTATCGAGTATGAGAGCGTCAAATGCTGAGCCCCCCGTAACACAAAACTCACATCTGACGTAGTTGCTGCCGTAACTTAATGATGCTTAGAAATCATGTGATTGGTTGCTGTTTTAAGTACCTTACCACTTCCAAGTATGAAAGTGCTTAGAATATGTTCATTTCAGAAGGGCTGACTGGAAATGCGCAGTCATTGTGTGTGTCTCGCAAGGATTTATAAACTGAAACGTATCTATAGATTGCGCACCAGTGGATGAATAACATCTTCCCTCATCTTATTCGATTTGACCCTGTTATTGGCTTCATTGTGACTGATCTGTTTATTCATATGAGGATCATATACATAATGTTATGTCGACCAATGACATATACAAAAAGTAAATGTGCTGTGCACACCAAAATAATAAATGCAGTAGTACCACAATAATCTACAGAAACTGTATAGAGATTGTAAATGCGGAATATGGTTGTGACTGTGGTAGCCATTCTTGTAAAGCAGAAACTCATTATCTCCAATTGCATTGCAATTTTAGAAACGGTTGCTACCTTTCCTTTCTTTGGAAATGAGAACCTACCACCTTCATACTCGTTATTTTTATATGTACTACGAGAAGTGCTTAGCAAAAAGCTACCCCCAAGGTAAAAATGTGCTGGTTGTGTGAAGTATGTTCAGATTTGAGCAACATATTATAATTCAATGCGAGAACAATGTATTTCTTCCTTTGCACTTGAAAGTAACTGAAACAATGAGAAAAAACAGCAGCAGGAGCATTCCTGTATTGGTTGGTTTATTTGGGGAAGAAGACCAAACAGCGAGGTCATCGGTCCCATCGGATTAGGGAAGGATGGGGAAAGATATCGGCCGTGCCCTTTCGAACGAACCATCCCGGCATTTTCCTGTGCCAATTCCAGAATATATTGAAGTCTGCATAAGTATATTAATTCAAGACATTCTTGTTTGGAAAAGAAGTCTACTAAAATAACTAGCTTGTAATATTTTTTGTATTCTTTATAGACTGTGGAGACTAAGTTACCTTTGACTATTTTTCAATTTTTTTTTTTTTTTTTTAATTCTGACCTACGTGTTTTGTTTCACCAGATGATCAACGCGTTTCGAGCTTTTACTGGCATTTGCGTGTTTCGTGGTTCAAGGGTGAATTGTTTATAATGACAGCTCACTCATGGGAGACAGCGCTCTTATATGTACAAAACATCGAATATTACAGAACATACTTTCCATAAATTAATAAGAAGGTGGCATTGATTGACTGTTCCGTCTGTTCTTGGTAGAATATTTTATACATTATGAATGAAAACAGAACGCTGATGGAAATATTGTACAATATCTATTATTTGTGTCTCACACAGGTTTTCGGCTGTTACACCGTCATTATATACAAAGATAAGTATGTGGTGCAGTGAAGTTTTGTTGGATCTGAGATTTTAAACTAGTGCATCTATAGACTATCTTCATTTCCACAGATGAAAAATCTTAACGTTAAGGTTTAGAAATAAAACAAAAGGGATTATTCAGTGTAAATGCGTTTAATCCTAACGTTAACAGTTTCTTATGTCTGGAAATGGAGATACTCTTTAGATACACTAGTTTAAAATCTTGAATCTAACAAAATTTCACTGCATCACAGATTTACCTTTGTACGTGATGGTGGCCTAACAACCGAAAACCGGTTGTGTTTTCATTCAACATATTAAGGTCCCACAATCTTTTACCAAAGCGAAAAAAAATTAAGCAGTAGCAGAATGATGGCATTGAAACAGAGGATGACACGCGTAAAGCTGAAATACTGAACACCTTTTTCCAAAACTGTTTCACAGAGGAAGACCGCACTGCAGTTCCTTATCTAAATCCTCGCACAAACGAAAAAATGGCTGACATCTAAATAAGTGTCCAAGGAATAGAAAAACAACTGAAATCACTCAACAGAGGAAAGTCCACTGGACCTGACGGGATACCAATTTGATTCTACACAGAGTACGCGAAAGAACTTGCCCCCCTTCTAACAGCCGTGTACCGCAAGTCTCTAGAGGAACGGAAGGTTCCAAACGATTGGAAAAGAACACAGGTAGTCCCAGTCTTCAAGAAGGGTCGTCGAGCAGATGCGCAAAACTATAGACCTATATCTCTGATGTCGATCTGTTGTAGAATTTTAGAACATGTTTTTTGCTCGAGTATCATGTCGTTTTTGGAAACCCAGAATCTACTATGTAGGAATCAACATGGATTCCGGAAACAACGATCGTGTGAGACCCAACTCGCTTTATTTGTTCATGAGACCCAGAAAATATTAGATACAGGCTCCCAGGTAGATGCCATTTTCCTTGACTTCCGGAAAGCGTTCTATATAGTTCCACAGTCGCCTGATAAACAAAGTAAGAGCCTACGGAATATCAGACCAGTGTGTGGCTGGATTGAAGAGTTTTTAGCAAACAGAACACAGCATGTTGTTCTTAATGGAGAGACGTCTACAGACGTTAAAGGAACCTCTGGGGTGCCACAGGGGAGTGTTATGGGACCATTGCTTTTCACGATATGTATAAATGACCTAGTAGATAGTGTCGGAAGTTCCATGCGGCTTTTCGCGGATGATGCTGTAATATACAAAGAAGTTGCAGCATTAGAAAATTGCAGCGAAATGCAGGAAGATCTACAGCGGATAGGCACTTGGTGCAGGGAGTGGCAACTGACCCTTAACATAGACAAATGTAATGTATTGCGAATACATAGAAAGAAGGATCCTTTATTGTATGATTATATGATAGCGGAACAAACACTGGTAGCAGTTACTTCTGTAAAATATCTGGGAGTATGCGTGCCGAACGATTTGAAGTGGAATGATCACATAAAATTAATTGTTGGTAAGGCGGGTACCAGGTTGAGATTCATTGGGAGAGTCTTTAGATAAAATGTAGTCCATCAACAAAGGAGGTGGCTTACAAAACACTCGTTCGACCTATAATTGAGTATTGCTCATCAGTGTGGGATCCGTCCTAGATCGGGTTGTCAGAGTAGCTAGAGAAGATCCGAAGAAGAGCGGCGCGCTTCGTCGCAGGGTTATTTGGTAAGCGTGATAGCGGTATGGAGATGTTTAGCAAACTCAAGTGGCAGACTCTGCAAGAGAGGCGCTCTGCATCGCGGTGTAGCTTGCTCGCCAGGTTTCCAGACGGTACGTTTCTGGATGAGGTATCGAATATATTGCTTCCCCTACTTATACCTCCTGAGGAGATCACGAATGTAAAATTAGACAGATTCGAGCGCGCACGGGGACTTTCCGGCAGTCGTTTTTCCCGCGAACCATACGCGACTGGAACAGGAAAGGGAGGTAATGACATTGGCACGTAAAGTGCCCTCCGCCACACAGCATTGGATGGCTTGCGGAGTATAAATGTAGATGTAGGATTCGAAATACGAACTAACTACACTTCAACTCAACATCTCTACGTACTACGCCGTTGTGGACTTCAGCAGATTGCGTCTGTCTTTGTTCTTGAAAGACTGACATGTTTTTACCTTACATTATAACATATATCAATAACGACGCGTTTTCAAAAGCTTCTTAATATTTGAAGCAGCATATATTCATATGACGTACGCCGTAATTTAAATCTTAAATACGTGATTCAATTAAGTGTCGAAATCCAATGTGGCTTCTCCCACTTCTCAGAACTCGATACTACCTCAAAACTCGATTGACATCCACGAGAATCGAAACTGGGCGTATCACGTCATAAGGAAGTCCGGGAGAAGTGTTCCGGAGGTGAGTCTGGCTTCTCCCGCTGCAGTGGCGTTGTAGAGGACAGCACGGCGGTTGGCCAGGCGGCAGATGTTTTTCGAATTGAGCGCGAGTGCGGGCACGTGGTGCGTTGTGGCCGGGCGGCGGTGGTGGGGGCGGGCAGGGCCTGTGGCCGCCACGGCCACAGCTGCGGCGCCCGCCAGTTCAGCGCCGACGGCCCCGCCGTCGCGTAGCGCCGCGCCGCCATGAACCGCTGCGGCTGCTGCTGTTGCTGCTGGAGGACGCACGGGGAACGCTCCGCGACCGCCGCCGCCGCCGGACGGAAAGTGACAGGCGCTCTCAGGCGTAAGCAATGGTGAATACGGCGCTGCGACTGTGTCTACTTCCAGTCAGCCGGAGAAAGTGTAGTGTGGCTTTTTGCGTGTTCTGTCGATCATATTCGCGACAACTCGCCGCGATGTGGAACATGTCAGTTAGGTTTACAAATAAGACACACATTCCCTTTTGAAAACATGGGTACTTACTGATCAGTTACATAACTGGACTTTCTATTTTATCCTAGTCTGTCACATCATTTGATAAGGGTACCCTTATTACATGTGAGGTGTGATCAGAAAGTAACGGGAATTTTTGTTGTTCTTAAAGTATCTTTATTTATTCATCAGCAACAATTTTGTCCCCGTTCAAAGTAATCCTCAGATATAATACATAATATAATAAATAACAGAAGATACCGAAAAAAATTCTGGCAGCGCTTTCTGCACTCTTGGAAGCACTTCTGGAACTCACTTTTCGTTACGTTCAGCTCTTTCAGCGATTCTGTTTTTATCTCATCAGTGATGGCAGAACGACGTCTTTCCACGAGTCTCTTCAACTTCGCAGGGAGTGCGAGTGCGGTGGCCTGAGGCAACAAAAAAAACAAAAAACAAAAAAATAACAAGCATTGAGATGTGAGCGGGAGCATTATCGTGATGCAATTTCTAAGAGTAGTTTTGGCACAATCCTGGTCATATTCTTCGGATTACTTCACACAAACGGTGCGTATTCTTATAGCTCGTATTCCTTAATTGGCCGTACGACAATAAGGCAGGAACTCTTGACGCACTATACCTTTTAATCGAAGAAAACAGTGAGAAGAATCTCTTAACAAGTGATCGAACTTACCGATTTTTTTCCCCAGTCTTTGCTCTTCAAGGTGTTTCCATTGGGACGATTGGTTCTTGGTTTCGACGTCTTACCCGTATATCCGCGCTTCGTCACCTGTTATAATCTTCTTTAGAAGTTCTGGACCATTTTCTGCTTCATTCATCAATTCCTGAGCGATGTCTGCGTGACGTTTTTGGTCGAAATTTAACAATTCGGAACAAACTTTACTGCTACATGTTTCATACCCAAAACACACACACACACACACACACACACACACACACACACACACACACAAAAATGCTTGGAATGAGCCAAAGGATATACCGACATCACCACCTACCTCTTTGATGGTGATTCGGCGATTTTTCAGAATTTTATTTACTTTTTCCACATTGTCTTCAGTAATTGATGGGTTAGGTCGTCCATGGCGGTCATCGTATTCACCGTCTTCTCGACCCTCTTTGAAACGCTTATACCACTCGTAAATTCTTGTCTTACTCATTGTTGATTCGCCAAAAACTACAGTCAACATTTCCACATTATTCCATTTTTTAAGCAAAATTTAATGCAAATTCTGTGATCCATCATTTTCGTAAGTAAAAATTCGCCGAGCACTCGAAAGCAAGAAAAGCTAATCGACTATCAACAATAAACTAAATATTCAAAACCATTGAAAATACAAACGCACACCAGGAACATGTTTACCGAGAAAATAAAAAAGGTTTTGAAAATCAGATGTTCAAAGCCCGCGAAATTAAGAAATTCCTGTTATTTTTTGATCACCCCCCTCGTACATACAGTTTGTTCATAGATACGTCTATAAGCATAATGAGTTGTCAAGTAGCAAGGTTTTCTATTTGTTTTTTAATCTTTTATCGTCTCCCAGCACTGAAATTCCCAAGCGAGGCAATCAAGAATTATTTTAGGTGCATACTTGCCTTCTTTCTGTCTATGAGCAAGGATAAATTGTGGATAATGGAGACTATCTTTGTTGCTAGTCTTGTATTTTTATGAGTGCTGTTCTTTTCAGTTTGTGCCTGAGTCTTCATAACAGATTTCATAAGAGAGTAAATGTATTGGGATACTGTTGTCTATATACCTGATTTTTAAGCAGTTGCCTACATGCAATTCGAGGGTGGACACCAGATATTATCCTTAGAGCAAGTATCTTTGATAAATCACTCCCACAGAATTCGTCAGTGAATGGAAGTATACAAAATAAGCTAATTATCTTATACTTTCATCATCAAAATCAGTAATGATACGTACAACATTGTAGGACAAGCCTTTGAGAAGATCCATCGTATAGACTTCCGATTCTGATTGTTATGCAGCCCAGGAATTTTGTACAATCAATTTTACATATTCCCATTTGGTATTGTTATTGATGATGGTATACACGTTATTGATGGTGGTATACACTGACGTGAATAAAGTTATGAGGTATCTCCTAATACCGTGTCGGACTTTCTTTTGCCTGGCGTAGTGCAGCAACTCGACGTGGCATCGACTCAAAAGGTCAGTGGAAGTCCTATGCAGAAATGTTGAGCCATGCTGCCTCTGTGGGCGTCCATAATTGCGAAAGTGTTGCCGGTGCAGGATTTTGCGCACAAAGTGATCTCTCGATGGGATTTATGTCGAGCGATCTGGGTGGCCAAATCATTCGCTCGAATTGTCAAGTATGTTCTTTAAACTAATCGCGAAAATTGAGGCTCGTGACATAAAGTCGTTGTTTGAACATGAAATCTATGAATGGCTACAAATGGTCTCAAAGTAGCCGAACATGGCCATTTCCAGTCAGTGGTCGGTTCCGTTGGGCCAGAAACCAGTCCATTCATTGTACACGCAGCCCACAATATTACGGAGCCGCTGTCCACTTGCACTGTGCCTTATTGACAACCAGGGTCCATGGTTTCATAGGTTCTGCGCCACACTCTAAGCCTACCATCAGTTCTTACCATCTGAAGTCGGGACTTATCTGACAAGATCTGGGGTTTCCAATCATCCAGGATCCAACCTATATGGTCACGAGCCCAGGACAGGCGCTGCAGGCGGTGTCGTGCTGTTAATATAGGCACTCGCGTCGGTCGTCTGCTGCCATAGCCCATTAACGCCAAATGCCGCACTGTCCTAAGGGATACGTTCGCCGTATGTGTCTCATTGATTGATGATAGATTGAATAACTAATGAAGGGGTACAGAACCGAACTGGTGAAAACAGAATTACGACACAACTGGACTCAAAGCAGGCATCTGTTGAAAGGCCACATACCGAGGCATCAAGGAATCGTCAGTTTGGAGTTGCAGGGAAGTGTGTTCGTTGGTTATGAGCGGAGGGGGGGATCAAACCGTAGACCAAAGCTTGAATACTGTAAACAGGTTTAGATGGATATAGGTTTCGCAAAGACAAAATTTCTTTCACGGGATAGGCTGGTGCGCAGAACTGCTTTGACGTCGTCTGAGGACTGAAAATCTTAACAATCCAGTACGACATAATAGGAAGATATCTTATAATTTACACTTTCTGATAAATATTTCAGATACAGCGTTTGTGGAAGAAGTGTTTACGTTTTCATTGTGCAGCTGTGTGGCTGCAACGCGCCTTATCGCCGCCTCTGCCGCTGAACATAGCGGCCTGCGAATTGACCCGGTTGCATCACGCGCCAGTGTTTCGACACATTGCACAGCGGGGTCGTGCGGAGAGCTGTCGTGCTGCTGCTGCGGCGGCGGCCGTCGGGCAGTTCCCATTATGGAATTATCTCGGCACTGGTTCTCGTGTCGTCGAGCACCGATCCGCAGAGGTTCCGGCACCATGGCGACCGGACAGTGACTGGCTGGCTGTGTTTCCCTTTAATCTTCTTACGGATTGTGGTATTCTTTCCATAGTGTCCGTCACAAGTTTTCGATGCCGTGATTACGTTGCACTCGGAGACGATTACTTCACTCCGTTTAGAATTATTGTTCTGCTCTGCCTTGACAGATTTGCAATCCAGAATCCAACTCATTTCGGATGTTCTACGTTTCATCTCTTCTTGTCCTCTTCTATTCCAATACAAACCAATGTATTCTCCACAGAGAACTGTGAAAGGTTGGATATTTCTGTTTGATCTCATTGTCATCTGTAATGCTAAGGATTTGTATCAACCGATATGCATGGCGTACTCCCCAGCAGCATTGATAGTTTACACGCACCCTTTTTCTTTTGTGCAAAGTTTTCGCAATTTCTTGCGCATACAGCATTCGCCTTGACAAAGATGACATTCGCAGTTTAATTACGTAAAATGCGTCTTTACACAATCACAATCGGAAGTGCAACTGTGTTACCCACTATCTTCCATTTAGCGTGACGTTTCAGAGGGTGTGTCAGCTAAGGCTACGATCCTTCTGAGCTTCCGAAACGAATGGATAAGGGGGAAAAAGTACATCAACAAAATATCACATTGCTAGGCGAAATGACGTAGTTCGCAGTCTGGGGAGGTGAGTTAAAAGTGTGACATTGGTACGATATTCCACTTCTTATGTGAGTAAACTAATCAATTCTACGTCAGTTGGGACACCTCTTTAACTTTTATACCTAACCGCGTCTCAATTCGTTACATTATACTTACTGTCTTGGACAAGTGCTCGATGGTAGGTGAACTCCTAATTTGCTCTCTGATCGGCCTTACAGTAAGCAGTACTTCTTACAACAACGGAAGATGTGTTTTTATGCAGTACCTGACAAGCGCTCTTTCTTTCAGTTGTCGTCGATGTGGTCGGAACTGGCGCTCGATAGCTCATACGTACATGGTGACTCAAAAGTCCGTTAACATTTGAAAATTCAATACTTTACGGAACATTGGAGGTAGAGAGGTAAAATTTGATACACGTGCTTGAAATGACGTGCGGTTTTATTGAAACCAAAAGAGTGCACAAAATGACTAACAGATGGCGCTTCAAATGATACAAAAGCAATAATTAGTATAACAATTGGTTTTTAGCAAAGACGTTCTTTATAAAGATTGCTCAACTTCTCGATTGTCATTCATAAACAATACCTATAATCGAGGGACAACGTAGTGAGCAGCACGGTGTAGCATATCTGTAGGTATGGTGAAAAACTACCGTCATATGTGGTCATTTAGCACCCCAAACGCGGTCGAACGATCGCGATAGACTAGTGACTTCAGTTAACCCCTAAACCAATAATTACACGGATTGATGTCTGTGGATCTGGGAGGCCGTGCATGACGGACATGGTGGCTTTTCGAGCGATCCTCACCATACGAGGTGTGAAAGAGATCTTCCACACGTGTAGCGAATGGGATGGAGCGCCATCCTGCGTAAGAGTCGTATCTTCCAGCAGGTTTTTATCAGCTAGTCTAGGAATTATGACTCCCTCGTTAACTACAACTCATTTTATACACGGTTCTCATACGACGTCACTGAGGTGTTCTGTCCAGCGCCATCTGTTAGCAATTTTTTGCGCTCGTTTTTGGTTTCAGTGAAACCCCATATCATATCAGTCCTGTGTGTCAATTTTTATCTCTACCTACACTCACTTTCAGAAAGAAAAAAAACTAACAGACTATCTTGAACGACAAGAGATAGGACGTTCGTATTCACATGACATGTACGTTAGTTGTTCTGCAGAAATGATTAGCATTTCAGTCACCTCGGTTCAGCATGTGTGCTATTGCATAGTAGATACAGGGTCCGCCATGGGCCCTCATAACTTGTTCCATTCGTGATGGCATCCTGTGTTATAGCCATCCATATACTACATTCACCTGGTTCCAAAAATCATCTGTGGTGGTTGCCATAGGATCACAGCGCTGCACCTGTCGTTTCACCATACCCCACACATTTTCGATTGGCAAAACGCTGACACCCTGTGACACCAAGAAGGCATGTATTTTTGCAATGCAGCAACATGTGGTCGTGCATTGCCTTGCTGAAAAATGGCGTCCGGAGTGTTGTGCAGAAAGGGTATGGCTACGGGTCGCAGAACGTCATTCACATAGTCCACACTGGTCAGTGCCCTGAACACACTCCAGCTGTGATTTGTGGTTGTACCCTACAGCACCCCACACCATAAGACCTTCAGTATGTCTTGAGCGAATGCAGTCACTAAGATGCCGCTCCCCTGTCTGCGGCGAATCAAAATGCGACCATAATTTTCAAACACAACCTGGATCCGTCCGGGAACACCATCGGATGTCATTCCTTTCCCCATTGACGTTGTTACACACACCATTGCCGTCCAGCATTTTGCTGCATATTCGTCAAAGGTAGGCGGAGAAGTGGACGACGCGCACGTAACCCATGCCGTAATAAATGGCGACGGATTGTCACCCCTCGTAATGTACGACGTGTTCCTGTGTTGCGCCAGAGCCGAGGAGTACGTAGATCTATCCTTCAGTGACATTCGGATAAGGTGTCGATCTTCTCGGGGGCTGGGTTGTATTACGTGACCCATCCCGTCGTGTTCTGCGGGCCTTCCGTGCAGTATTTGGCACACAATCGTCGCACTGCCGAAACACTTCGTCCCACACGAGCAGCAGTTTCGTATGGATGCATCACATTCTCTCGTGCCATAATGCGCTCTCTTTCAAACACACGTTTTCACGGTACGGTTAGCGAATACATCTGCGAAGCATCCTGCACGTCTGATGATGCCACGCTGATACATTGCCTTCGGTTTATAGTGACGAGAGGCGCAGGCGCGTTCTGCCGGTAGGTGGTGTTGGGCCGCGATATCGAATTTGACCTTGAACCAACGGGCCGACATGGTTGGTGTTTTTTCTGAACATGAGTACACAGTATTCCATAAATTTGTGCATTTTCAAATGTTAAAGGACATTTGGTTCATCCCGTACTTTCCCAATCGCTTCAAGTGCCTCCAACGTATCAGGCAGCATTCAGTCATCAGTGTATTTTAAACTGCTCAAAGCTCAATAATAGAGCAAAAATACTCGCAGTGACTGGAACCCAAGCGATATGATTCTGAATTATTTTGTCAATCTGATGATTTTCTAGCCGAAATTTGCGACACATTTGTGACGTCTTCACAATCTTGGATCTTGGAAGATTCAGTAACCATGGGGATTAATCAGACGAAGCTGAGTTCAAATGTAATATCGGTATCAAGATACAGGTACTGCGTGATTTGTCAGGCAAAGCATCAGCCGATTCTTTCCTCGATTCAACTCACAGCAGGTCTTTCAAACTACGTCTCGTCATATTGCTCTTGTCAGAACTCAACATTACTCTGAACTACGTGGTTATTAGAGGCAGATACTCTAAAAACGTGTTGCTCCTTTCTGTGTCTAAGTGTGTGTGTCATTCGGACTCCGTGTACGCAAACGATAAAATAACTTATTGGTTGACGACTTCCATTTTTGTTTATTTTTCTTATTTATAATGCCGTTGACAATTTTTGTGGCTTTTCGTAATCCATATAACATTTTTCTCACAAATGTTGACAGAAGATAAGCGCAACAGGTCGACCTTGAATTCTTACCCTCTTCCAGAACGTGCTACGATCCCAAAACCATGCAAAAGGGGTAGCTTGAGGATGTCTGTTGTAATCGGCAATATCTTCTTGCAACTTTAAGAACGCGCTGGCTTTGTAAGATGGTGCAGACATAAGAGGTATCACTATGTTGTGAGGGGATCCAACACGCTTTGGCGTGAGAGACTACTGGGAGCGCACTATTCCAGTTTTGCCAGGCGCATCAAAATAGCTTTGCGTTCAGTTGCTAGAGCTCATTGCCCTGTGACGCACGACTGCCACTAGTCTGCGGCTGTCTCTGTCGTGGCCGGCCGGTGTGGCCGTGCAGTTCTAGGCGCTTCAGTCTGGAACCGAGTGACCGCTACGGTCGCAGGTTCGAATCCTGCCTCGGGCATGGATGTGTGTGATGTCCTTAGGTTAGTTAGGTTTAAGTAGTTCTAAGTTCTAGGGAACTGATAACCACAGATGTTAAGTCCCATAGTGCTCAGAGCCATTTGAACCATTTTTTTTTTTTTTTTGTCTCTGTCGTGATGCTTCCGACTCACCACCCTTCGTTGATACACTTTTGAGGACGCAACTACGTGACGCTATAGCTGGAAAACAAGCTCTATGTATTTTCTGGCCTGCTAAAACCACATGACAGACAGTTATGAAAAACATATTCACAAAAGCTGGAATGAGGTGGCAAAATATTGAGCCTCTGCTCGAAGCAATATACAGGTTGGTCAGAAACAGTCTGAAAAAGTTCTAAGAATGCGCAGGGCAGGTTGTGGACAGAGATGATTTTTCAGAAAAAAGTTAGATACGTTGCGCCGTTTCCAAGTTACTGAACTTTGAAGTTACCCAGTCAGGTCATCGAGCGCGCAAATTCAAGCAAAATTCCACAGACAGTGTCGTCAAACGCATTCTTCTTTTGATTTCCTCTAACCGGACAAAAGTAGCTTTTGTTCACCAAGCATAATTTACCACTTCCGTAAAGGGGATATTTTAAGTGGTAACGAGTGTTCAAAAAGTGGTAACCTACTGACGCACAGATATCAGTTCATTACCACATTTTAGCGCGTTCAAGTGCTATAATCTGCGCGCACGGTGACCTGATTGTCTAACTTATCATAAATAACTTGGAAACGGCGCAACGTATCTAATTTTTTTCTCGGCGCAACCTACACTTTAACACCCTTACAAGCTTTTCAGACTGTTCCGGACCACCCTGTACATTACTAAACGACTAACACGGTTCAAGACTGATGATCTACGGCTCCAGTTGCTGGTGTCTACCTAAAGTGTTGTAAAGAAAACAAAAATTTGATTTGCAATATTTAATATTATTGGTCAATTTTAAAAATTTAAAATGTTCTCATAATCCACTCATTAACAAGTATAGTCGTCCATTAAAGTTTTAACATAGTAATACAAGTATTGCAGTGACAAACTGTGCATAGGTCTTGCAGCAACGTAACTCATGGCGTGTAAATTACCCAGACACTATTCACTCATAATTTGAGAATGTGAGCACTTAAGTGATTTTCAACAAACTTAATACATAATTCCAAACCCTTTTTAAACACCTTGCAGGAAACTCCCCACAAAATGATGAACGGAAAAAGTTTATCGCCAACTCATTTTTCCTGCTTCAAATTTGAGCTCAGGCAGTACGTTGTATTTTACTACTTGTTTACAGCAAATTTCATTTGCAGTACATTTTGCGGGCAGAGTCCGCATACACCACTGAATGTACACGTAAAATCACATTGTACGACACAAAGTTAAGGAGCTATGACGTCATAAATATTGAGATGTGTGAAAAGCCAGCTTTTGCTTAAAACGGAGAGCATATTATCCGACTACTCTTGCAGCGTTTATTAATGTGAGCATTTAGTGACTTCCAACAAATTTTCGATAATGTGAGCGCTTAACGCCTCCAAACAAATATTAAACGTAATTTCAAACAGTTTGTAAACTTTTTATGGCTTACATGTTTAACGTCAAATATTTGACAGATTCGGACATGCAAATATCGGGATAGTGTGATCACTGTGACCTTTAATGTTCGAATGTTGCAGTGCGGATGTACCGCTCGAAGACTTCTTAAGTAAGGGAACCCATTATGTTGGGCTCGTCGGCGAGTGTTCATCAGAGACAAAGGAATCGTCAGGTGTGCCACAGGAAAGCGTGATAGGACCATTATTATTTTACATAAACATAAATAGTTAGGCTGGTAGGACAGCAATCTGCGATTGTTTGCTGATGTTGTAGTGTGCGGCAAGGTGTGAAAATGAGTGGCTGTTGGATACTCCAGGATGATACAACATCCCGTATACAAAATTTCTAGTTGGTGTGGTGAGTGGCAGCTGGCTCTAAATGTAGAAAAATGTAAGTTAAGGCGGATCAATGGGAAAAACAAACCCATGATGTTCGGATACAGCAGTAAGTAGTATCCAGCTTGTCATAGACAAGTCGTTTAAATATCTGGGCGTAACACTGCAAAGCGATATGATATGGAACGGCCACATAAGGACTATGGCAGGAAAATCGAGTGGTTGACTTCGGTTTATTGGGATAATTTTAGGAAAGTGTGATTCATCTGTAACGGAGATCGAGGACACTACTGCGACCTATTCTTGAGTACTGCTAGAGTGTTCGGGATACACGCCGGATCGGATTAAAGGAAGTCGTCGAAGCAGTTCAAAGGCTGGCTGCTAGATTTGTCACCGGTAGGTTCGAACAACACGCAAGTATTACGGAGATGCTTCGGAAACGCAAATGGTAATCACTGGAGGGAAGGCAAAGCTCTGTTCGAGGGCGCTACTGAGAAAAATTTGGAGAACCGGCAGTTGAGACCGACTGCGAAACCAGGCCACTGCTGTCAACGTACAATTCGCGTAAGGACCATGAAGATTAGATCAGAGTGACTGGGAGTCGTAGGGAGGCATATAGACGGTCGTTTTTTTAAAAAAAAAAATGTTCATATGTGTGTGAAATCTTATGGATCTTAACTGCTAAGGTCATCCGTCCCGAAGCTTACACACTACTTAACCTAAATTATCCTAAGGACAAAAACACACACACACACACACACACACACACACACACACACCAGAGGGAGGACTCGAACCTCCGCCGGGACCAGCCGCACAGTCCATGACTGAAGCACCTCAGACCGCTCGGCTAATCCCGCGCGGCGGGCCGTTTCTCCCTCGCTCTATTTGCGAGTGAAACAGGAGAGGTAATGAATGACTAGTTGTGGTACAGGGTACCCTCCACCACGCACCGTATAGTGGTTTGCGGAGTACGGATGTAGATATACCGAAAATGACGTAGCTTGTCTACATGTTTCTTATTTATCTTTTATGACTCTAGTGAAGCTACTGCTCATAATATTGTCGGTAACACTGCATTTTTCCTTTAGTGATCCACCCTCTCTAGCCTCTTATATTCGTTAACCTCGTAACGTGGATTATTACTTGTGCAGACGTTTACGGTAAGTGACCTCGATTGGTGATAGAACGCACACTGGCGAGGATCTGGCGCCAGTAGCGAGCGAAGCGTGTTGTCGCGGGGGGCCAGTTGTGCAGTCGCGCGGGGCCTTGTGTGTGTGGACCGCCGGTCGCTTTTTATAGCCCGCGGAGCCGCCTGCAAGCGTGAATGGCGAGGGCGCTGGGACAGCTTCCAGGAATCCGCCGCGCGCCGCAGACTCACTTCCTCACGTAACAAGTCTCGCCGCGCGCTTTGGGCCTGGTCGCTCGGATAGTGTCGCCACTCTGGATGCCGACTAACACACTCCCTATAGGCCTACACGGTTAGTGCTTGCAGGTGCCACTGTGGGGGAATTCCGATCAAGGACAGCGATGAACTGCCGTCCTTGACGATTCTTGAGCGTCCGTCCGGTCGCCGGGAATAGAACCCTGGGCCGCTACGTATCACTAAACAACCTTCTTGCTGCGCCGTGTACGATGTTCTCCAAATCCAAAAGGCAAGCTATTGCGTTAGCCTAAATTACGTCGACATCAATAATACAAAATGATACTGTTAGTTCCTTACGGGATAGCTTTAGTTGTTTACAGGACAGCTGCCATAGCAACAACCACTCAGAGAATGAGCCTGGACATGTTGCTGTTCTGACCACAGTTGTCATAACGTACGGCTACCTGAGGTGCCAATTTACGCAGGTAATTGCAGACAACGTTGGTTTCGTTGTTTGAATGGTTTCTCTGCGGCGTTTTTATTTTGCGCGACAGAACATCATAAACTAGTAAGGAAGTGCACAGAACAATGGTAAGATTGTCACCATCCTGTTGATCAAACCAATACTTCACGTAATCCGCCAGCGTGTGAATGTATTCAAATTAAAACGCCCAGATGTTGCTGGCGCAGCTATATGGTGCACGCAGACAGACCCTTACCGACAACATTGGCCTCTACTATGTTCGCCTGTCAGTCACTTAGTTATTTTAATCGAGGGACATGTTAACACAAATTCTTAAGTACATCCAGCAAAACAGCCGATTAAAAGGAGATGGCATTCCTCAACGAGCGGACTGGACTGCTCTCTACTGTAGTACACCACCATTATTGTCACCCACTTTGCTGCCACCTAACGGAGCGCAAAACATTGTGGCACCCTGTTAACAAGTCAGAAGCTCGCCCGTTTCAAGAAAAACCGTAATTAGTCCTAATTATGTAAAAGGACAGAATTTTGACGCGCCTACTCTAAAGATCTATAATATACGTGAGTTGCGGATAATTATCTGTTTTCTTGTAGGACTAGGAGACTTCTTACGAATCGGTTAAGCAGTGAAGGAAACCAAGGAGAAATTTAGAAAAGGAATTAAAGTTAAGGGAGAAAAAATAAAAATTTACCTTTGAGATTCTACAGAGACAGCTAAGAACGTCGAACAGCAGGTGAACAGAATGGAATGTAATAGAATTAAATATTTGAGGTATTAGATTAGGAAATGTACACTAAATGTAGTAGGGTTCTACAGTTGGGGATGAAAAATAACTGATTTTTGTCGAAATAGAGAAGATATAGATGGAGACTGACTCTAGCAAGAAAAGCATATATGAAAACGAGAAATATGTTCCACCCACCGTTAAGATAATAATTAAGAACTCATTTCTGAATATGCTGGTCTGGAGTGTAACTTGAACGTACGTGAAAGCAATTCATAGAAGAGAATAAAGTTTTTAAAATAACATGCCGCAGAAGAACGCCGAAGACTAGGTGTGCAGATAGACTAATTAACGAGCAGGTACTGAATCACATTGGGGAAAAAAAGAAATTTGTTTCAGTTTGATTAAAAGAAGGGATCTATTGACAGGGTGCAATCTGAAGCAGCAAGGAATCTTTAATTTGGTATTAGAGGGAAATATGTTTGCTTGAGGATGTGGGTGTTGGTGAGGGTAAAATTTTGTAGGGAGGCCAATGCAAGCTTACAGCAAGCAGTTTCAAACTGATCCATATTGCAGTAGTTATGCAGAATGAAGACGGCTGCACAGCATAGACTAGCGAGCAGAGATGCAGCAAACCAGTCTTCCGACTGAAGACCACAACAACGAGCCAGTTATTAACGTAAAACATGGATTTTTCAAAACTTCTACATAGCAAACGCAATGCAATATGCAACTTTGGAAAGATTGGACGCAAAACAAGGTAATTTGCTAATCAAAGAAAAGAAAAAATACGCATGTCAGTGAGTTCAATAGTTCGAGATACGATGCAAGTTTGATGCTGATTCTTTGGCGGGAATTTTCACCCGTTTCAGAAAATTTAACGTAACTCCGGCCCTAATTAAAATATAGTGAACTTTTTACATTTTTAGAGAGCCCGTATCATGTGAGTAGTTTTAATCGTGATTATTGTGCATAATTGAAACTTTAAATCGCTTTCTGTACCCGTGGAGAACGTATTGATGCTGCGGCTGCCTGGAGACAGTAGAGGACAATAACATCGAATCTCCAACACCAGATGGTAACTACGCTAACTTAGATCAGACATAACGTCAATTTGGCGTCTTAGCCGTCATTACGATCTAACTGAAAAAGTGGAACACTTGAACTTTTATAAATTCCCACACAACTGACGCGTCAAGAGAGTTCAGAATTTATTTACGAGAAGTCCTCTAACTGTAAGTTCGGAACGTTCTACCAGTCGTTCAATTCCTCCACGACAGAAATCCGCTACTTGGGCACGGATCCACTCGAGAACCGTGTGTGTGAAGGTCCTTATCGTTGGAACATGTTTTCCTCCGAGAGGTTCTTCCTCGATTGCTAGGGCATTGCCCTCGGCGTCGACGACATTCCTTCCCTATCAGGGTCAACGAAATTTGTGCGACCGTGGTCAAATTGTTTGCACCATTTTCCAGCGGCTATATGCGACATTTTATTTGGTCATTGTATAGTGCAAAAATTTTGCGGCTAATCTTTGTGCAAGTGTAAACGTTTTGCTCACAGTAATCGTCTGTTCCGCGTACTTCCACAGTGGAGTACGTTTCCAGTTGCCGCACCATATCAGACGCACGCTGTGATGTGCCTGTATTACGTAACGCAGCAAAACTGCCTCTGCAGTAAATCCGGAACATGTACTCTGTTCTGACAGTGCGACGCTGTTGTTGCGCAATGGTCTTAGCGTGGAACGACATACATGTGCAATTTATTTTCTGAAGACCCTCGTAGACTCCCACAACACTGATTCTAGTGAGGTGAAGCAGCGGTTGAATCACGGCTCGTTTCGGGAAGCAACTAGGTTGAAACTTCCTAAATCCAATCTTTATTAAAAGTTCTCCTGTTTGGCTCAGTCACTTCAGATGAGAAAAGAAATACTACTACCAAAAAGATTATCCCCACCCCGCGCGCCTACGTTTCCATACCAATCGCCGCAACTCCAGATACCTACATCCACTCCACTCAAAACATGAGAACAGGCTTTTGCTCCGCCTCTGTTGGCTTTCCTTATGGCGAAACCCAGAAGTATACTTCCAGAATTCGTTGGACCTACATTATAGAGTACGGTCCAGTTAAGTTACTGACTCAGAGACAGTGTTCCCTGTCACCTGCTGTCAACGATAAAATGTTGACTGTCTTCTTGAAACATATTCGACAAGACATTGCAGGGATTTAGCGGAGGAACATTAACAGACGAGCTGAGGAATATTGAAAGACGAGCAGTAGTACTATCCACATAATGACATTTCGTGATTATAGTCTAAACACAATTTAAAAGTCAGAGAACAGAAGAATTCTTTTATTTGTCATCTATTTAAAGAAGTGCGGCACGCTATTAGTGAAAATTTTGCATTAGACGACGCTCCTTAGGAACACATCGTGTACTAAATTCTCAGTGTGCCGAAGTACGCTCGCAAGTGCCGCATTGCCGTCAGTCCAAAAAGCATACGGACTAGGGTAACAAAAAAAGAAAAGGAACGCAAAGGTGGTAGTTTTAACGCTACAGGTGTCCTACGTAGTATCTTCCCACTGGTACACAATGCTCAGAAAGTTCATACAACCACGTAATACTGTTAGAAATGTCCTCCTTTGGGATGTTGTTCAACTCGCGCGGCACACTGCCTTGAAAGTCGATTATGTCGTCAAAGCATTGACCCTTCATGTGAACTAACTAAATTTTGTGCATTCTGTCGTTACGTGCTGGTTTCGTGTTGATAGTCTCGCCACTTGCGATATTTTCAGAAAAGAATTGTCCGCGTTTTTTTTATTTCAATCAAGTCGCGGCATGCGTCCATACTTTTTTTTCCAGGAGCCAAGGTCTGCGGTGCATACTTTTGCACACACATTTCTCTTCGTCAGAACGTTCTGGAGAATGTCTTGAATACCTTATTTAAAGATTTTGCACTATTGCGATTTGTGACACACCGTTGCCATGCTAAGGCCGCACGTCCACTATTAACACTGCCTGCTCACAGATGACTGCTCGAATGCACATCAGTTGTTTACAGGTGTTAGTTCAGGTTGTCACCGTAGTTACTGCGCTGGCGTCGCTTATACGCCAGGAATAAAATAAGTCTCCGAACTTTATGACATACTGTGTGTATTGTTGGACGATGGCGGTCTATTATCGTCATTAACTTAAAAAACAAAACGCAGGATGCCTGGCAATACTCAGTCCCTCCTATGTCGCCTGAATAACAGGATTGTGGAGGATCTGACGAGATCGACTTCTGTCTTGTAAAGCAGAATGGTTTTGTCCAGTTACAGATTCATTTAAGAAACTCTGTTTACGAATTCCCATTGCTGTAACTAAAGAATTAAGCCTATCTCCATAGATCGCTGGTACATAAAAAATGCATATATAGTTATATATACGGTTCTAAGAACAACGATGTGTTACCGATTTCCGCAACTTGAATTAAGATTTGATGACTTAACACGACTTTGTTTCGCGTCAATGATCGCAAAAACTGAGTTGTAGTTTTATGGTCGTTTATGTACAGCACCGATGCAACAGTTGTTCATGGGATGACGTCTGTGTGACGTGCTCTGGAAGTCGCTTCGCCAGACATGTGTTGGCTCCATTGAGCGGAAGCCAGCGCACGTGCTAAAAGCGCTAAGCGGAGCAGACAGCTAAGTAACAGGCGTTAACTAAACAGCACTCCGCAGGCGGCATTAGAAGTCAGCCCCAGCCTGATCTAAGTGATGAAAGAACAGCAACCACTCCGTCGGCGTGAACTTATTTGAAACTAGCTGAAAAGGACACGCTTCATATGGTCTTTTATTGTCTTCTGAATTGGAGAATAGATGCACTTTATCATCACATTTTGTGTTTTGCTTTTGCGTGCCAAGACGAGTAAGTTTTCTAATAACAACACGCGAACGTACTACATTCGACAAACACGATTCTTTAAAATTAATTCCACAATACTGAAACATTTATCCTTGAGTTTTATTGATAGTCATGCAGTACTGAATCTTACCGGAAATTGGAGCCTTTTAAAACTGAATGGTAAGTCGCTAGAAATGAGTTGATTTCTTGATATGAATATTTACTTGCATTTTTCTTTTCCAGTTAATATTTTCACTTGTGTGATGTTGTTCGGGAGATTTCTGCGTGGGCATACGGGGGGCATTGAGCGACTTTAGGAATATTGTTAGGAAGTTGGCTGTTTTCTCATGGTTCATGATTGTATCAATTTATTTACATATTTTCTTCTTCGCCAAGTATCCTAGTCTGTATTCGCTGATTTGTTTTTTGAACAGCGTCATTTTTTGTTACAAAAATTGTTCGCTCACACCTTTTGTTTACGTAGTTTCTCTCTACAAGCGTACACAATTTCGATGAGTTGTTCCTCAGTACTGCGTTGCTCAACTCCACGTCTCCTCTGACTATGGTAAAATCGTGCACACTTTTTGTCTGTATTAATTTTGCCGCAGTGCCCTTAAATTCCAATCTATTTTTTTCCGATCACTCTGGTCGATTATTTTTCTCCGTAATGTACAGATTCATATGAATTCTTGAATCTACCATAAAAGTTTAACTATAAGGAGTGAATTGTTTTGGACGTTTAGAAAACCATCGTCGAAAAGTGCTCTCTCCTTCCGGCTCCACACAGACGGTGACTGTCCAGCGGACACCAGTGAGAGCCCGCGCACCAACACTGATAAACCAAGTGAGTTGAAACTTGTGCCGCCAAATCTCGAAAGACGCCGCTGGTCGACCGTATTTCCTGGAAACGAAGGGACGGACCGTACCCATTTCCAAGCAAAGCTCACTTAACTGTAGCATGAATCTCTCGATCTGTTACTGCTGCTATTTTCATTCGTGTGGGCTAAGTTAAGACGTGAACAAGATATTCTGTTATTAACTTGATGTTAAATGGTAAAACTAACAGCAGTAATAGACTTTCTGTTGCAGTGTTCAGTCCGAAGACAGGTGTAATGCATTTCTCCATGCTGGTCTGCCCTGTCAAAGTCGCGTCGTATTTGCCCAATTGCCGATTCTCACATTCGACCTCTTTATTATAGTCAAGCCTTGGCCTTCCTGTTAAATTTTTCTCCGTACGTCCCTCAGTTATCAAATCAACTGTTCCATGTTGCCTCATATTGTATCTTGTCAACGTACCCCAAGTTGTGACGTGAAGCTATTTTCTCTTTAATTAGATTCAGTGCCAATTTATTAGTTATCCAGTCTATCCATATAATCATCCGGATTTTCTGTAACAACGCGTTTCAAAAATCCACTTACTGCGATTGCGGAGATAGTTCCATTGAAAGCACACGACCTTTTCCAGTACGAGCTTGTTCTCCGTCTGTATTGACCACCTCGTAGACAGGATATTTAACAGTTGGCCAACTCTCCTCAAGCTGTCCTCTAAACATTTAGTGGGAGAGAGACAGTGAACGAGTCATTGTATGTTGTGACAACTTTTCCAGCGGCGTATACTCAAAACTTTTATTATGAAAAGTGATTCTCCAATGCGTACATAGATACTGAACTAGACTATTTTGCTTCTAAATTAAAGTTTAGAGAAAGGTTGCCGAGTTGGAACCAATGTAAGCAAACGCCGTGTAAAGTAATAGAACAAGGTACTTCATTATATTATTAACAGCGAGGATCGTTCCGAAATTAATGCCTCCTATTTTTATTCATGGAAACTACAGGAGATAGATAAATCACAATAGCACAGCTAAATAGAGCAATATTTCAGCTACAGACCGTTATCTTTCCACGTAATCACCACCATTCGTTATGCGCTTTTGCCAACGATGAACTGGAGCCTGCATGTCGCACTTGCAAACGTCAGAACCAGTTGAATCTAACCACTTCCTTACAGCTTTGATAATAGCATCAAAGTCTTAAAAATGTTCGCCACATAGTCCAACTTTCAGAGGTCCAAAGAGATGGAAGTCTGTAGGCGCTACTTCGGGACTGTACGGAAGATGTGGTAAGAACTTCAGCCAAATTTTGCAGTGAGTTGCTTGGTCACAAAACATGTGTCAGGACTGGCGTTATCATACTGGTCGTCTTCTCTGGTCTTACCGTGGAAATTCGGGCTTTCAGCTTAGTCAATATCGTCTTGCAGCTTTCTGAATTGACAGTTTCTCAGGCTCCAGGACATCCAAAAGAATCACACTTGGCTATCCCAGAAGACTGTGCACATCATTTTGCGTGCAGGCGGCTGTGTCTTGAATTTCTTCTTTGGCGAAGAATTCGAATTCGCCATTCCGTGGACTGTCTTTCGAATTCCGGCTCGTAGTGGTGGCACCATGTCGCATCCCCGGTGACGATGCTATTCAGAAAATTGTTACTTTCAGCTTCATATTGATCCAGCAGGTCCCGACAAATTTCCATTCGATGAGTTTTTTATTCTTCAGTAACTAACCGCGGGGTCCATCTCGGACAGACTTTGCGATAACCAAGAAGTTGCAACATAGTTTCCAAGGCGTTGCAGTTGACATTCAACTTTGCACACAATTCTCTGGTCGTTATCCGCCGATCAGCACGGATGAGTTGACACAGACGCTCCTCACTGCGAGGGATGACAGCTGCACAGGGCCGATCGGGTCGTGACTTGTCATGCACATCCTTTTCACCGCCTTGAAAATGGCGTACCCATCGCCTCATATTGCTCATGTCTATTGTATCGTTCCCACACAGCGTTAGCCAGCGTCGATGAATTTCAGTCGACGCAGTTCTTCAGCAGTGAGCAATTCGGTCACACATCGCTGTTTTATACACGCGTCCGTATCAGACTCTATTTTGGAACACATGTGTGCTGGCGCCAGCTACCGCAGAACTACGGAACCACCTGGAAATGAAAGAGGGAGGTTCAGGCATTAGCAGTACACCAAGGACATCTGGAGTGGACATCCAGTGTCACCACAAAAAACTAGGAATGACCCTCGTAAATCACATAAGTACCATCTCCAAATTACTGAGTCATTTTTCTCTGAAGCACCCGTACATATATCTAAGTCTCGGAAGCTTCGGATTTTTGGCCATGGTTTCTTCCGGGTGCTCTGGTAGACGTACTTTTAGCAACGTGACAGAACATCTGTTTTATTCTTCATAGAAGGCGTGTATATTTTGCAGCGCATGTTGGTGAATTTGTGCATTTCCACTTAGGACAACAACTTAATAAGTGTGTGCCAGATTTCTTCGGTTGGACATGACCGCAAACCAGTATTTCTACCATGCACGTACCTCATCAGATGAACAGCTGCGGCGTGGTCGCTATAAGGGTCGTGCCAAGTTTGTCACCGCAACCGTATTCGCTCGTTACGCCAGTGATACCATCAGTTGGCGACTTGTTAGTCATGTGAAGCAGAACAAGAGGCTCAGTAGACATGCAAAATTCGCCTTCCGTTTCAACAAGGAGTCGATGGTCGAATGTGTGTGTTAAAGAAAGATGTGTTCAGGGCATATGACCGTCACTAATTGCAGAATGCATGCAGTGGTAGAGCCATGGTTTCCAGTAGTGTAGGATAGCGGATGAATCGTTTACGTTGAACAGGAACTAACTATTGGCGATAAGAGCGGCGTCTTTTAGATATTGAGATTGTCCTATTGCGATCTTTTACTACAATAACGACGGTACGGACATTTTCAGCAAGATTTGCACAAATGTGTCAGGTGTGATGACAGGCAGCAAAGGCTGGAAAATCTCATGGCCTCCGAGATAGCCCGCTGCCCCTCCGTGTAATTTTTTTACTTCAATAATTTGTACACACTCAAAGACCTACAACAGAAAAAATGAGCTTCCCCGCCGATTGATAAATCGCGCACAGCGCCGCATTGGTCATTTCAGCAGTTTTCTGTACGACTCGTGTCGTAGGGAACGTCATTTCCTGTCAGTCCTATTAACATGTCGAACTTAAATTTCTGGGCCACTACTACTACTACTACTACTACTACTACTACTCGTAGAAGAGCTGTTGTTCTTGTTGTTGTTGGTGGTGTGTTACATTACATAATGATTACAAGATAATTTGTTTCATAACATTTCATGAGAGTACGGTGTAGCCTCGTCCTTTCAGACTACGTGTCTCGGTCGTTCCCATCGCACTATACAGTTCAGTTTTCCACTAAGTGAACAGTGGTGTGCCACTTACGACTTTGTAATGCCTTTCCGGTGCTAAAGGTTACACATTGCGCTTGGTTTCCACGTTTTTTTCTCTAATCACATACAGAAAATTCACGTAGTATTTGCGCTGTGATATACTTACAGTTCCAGCTCTTAACCACGTGATTCTCAGTGCAATGTAGATTACATTACGAGATAAATGACAGAGTGATGAAACGATGAATCACAATCGAGAGAACTCTGTTCTCATTGAAGTTTCCTGCTAATTCCCGAGAGTAACTTCAGCTGAATGACAGAGCGGTTCGTTGTCCAAGGCCACAGTCGTTCTACACGATTCTTGTCAAGGCTAAGCGAGCGCTGCGTTCGTGAGGATGAAGAGGTTGATTGTTCCCAAAATACCATTATTAGTTTCACTCGCTATCTTAATACAACTACAAAAACCTCGCTCTTAGTTGGGCGTAAATGATGAATCTACACAACAGAAATTTTGGAAAGTTATTCGAATCAAGAATTCGTCTACGCTCGACGGAATATGTATGTATCTTAGAGTCTTAAGTGTTCATTAAAGTTACTACAGGAAATTCAATCAACTTTTAAAAAATTTATTGCATTCTTTGTAATATTTTAGGGGTACCATTTTCCGCAGGTCGGTACCAACAACTTAGCGTAGTAACTGCCAATCGTTGACGTACTAAGCTATACAGATTCTTTATTTTACTTGATTTTTGTATTAATTGGTGCACAATACACTCCAATTTGGAATATTTCATCAGGGTGCTTTGTTCGGCTAAATAATTTGTTTTGAAATATCCATATCACACTGCTGGACTACATCCAGTTATGAGCTGTCATACTGGTATACCTGGGTCATGATATTCCACCAAAAAACTTTTCAGTTCCTGGGAATTCATTTACTTGTGAAGCTGTTTTCTCACATATGCCCTGGTCACAAACATTACAACTATTGACACTTGAAAAACGATAATGTATAATTAATTGTTATCCAAACGGTTAATGGTTGTCTGAAGAAACTGTTCACTTGTGTGTGTGTGTGTGTGTGTGTGTGTGTGTGTGTGTGTGTGTGTGTGCGCGCGCGCGCGCCACCTTTTGAAGAGACAAGTGAATAAAGATCTATTTTAATAATCTATAAAAGTGTCGGTTACTTAAAAATCAACCTAATCGAAGAGACATTTAGCACGTACTGGTCAAATCATTCTAGAATTACCTAAGAAGTCCAGCAGCGTAATTCTATTTGCGAATAGTAGCGCTTACGCCGAAGAGGCTGTCACAGATGGGCAACTAAATGAATAATTTGCGTGGTGTGTGTTCTCGGTGGCTCCAATAAATTGTATGGTGCTGCAGAACGTAACTCTTAATCGTTTGTTTGCCTGTGGTTGCCGTGAGAACCAAGTTCCTTTTAGATAGACTACATAGTTCACCTGTGGCCACATCCAGTACTCAATTTTGGCATAGCGCATATTTCTCGCCTTATTTAGCTTTGATATTACCGCTGAAGCTCATCCTTCTTCTGTGCTCCGCTATCTGTAAGTTGTCTTTTGTATGTGTTCATAAAATTAAAAAAGATTCAATTTTTTCTGTACCCAGTGGCAAATATAGATCTAGTCATGTCGTCTTCTGAGTCGTGATTTCGTGGAATCTGTGTGCTGCTGACCTGGCCAGTCACATGCGTTAGCAGACATTGAATGAATTACTAAGTGAATAGAAAGCAGTGACATTCGACAGCGACAACGAAAGTAAAATGGCGACGCCGCTTAATGTTTCATTCTCTTGATGTGTCTGTGATTACGCCAGCCAGTGTAATTTTCTGCGAAATTAATGCAGAGAGAATTACTTACCGTTATTACGAGTTTGTAAGGGCATCAACGTGTTGGCCAACAAGAGCAATTAAAACACTACTCACAAAGATATTTTATTGTAAAAATACAGCAACCAGCCACTTTTTAATGCGTTTTATTTACGCCAATATGCATTTCGGGTTTGCACCCATCTTCAGCTGGCAAATTACATGGATCTTCAGTAACTACAGTCTTTCTAACTTAATTTTGTACTTTCTGAAGTCATGTAAAGCTCTTAGTACCTGGCTAGGTAGTGTCAATAACAATTTGTCCATTATATTTGGACTGTTGAGCTCCGTGGCTGTGGATAATGATATTTTATTGTAAAAATACAGCAACCAGCCACTTTTTAATGCGTTTTATTTACGCCAATATGCATTTCGGGTTTGCACCCATCTTCAGCTGGCAAATTACATGGATCTTCAGTAACTACAGTCTTTCTAACTTAATTTTGTACTTTCTGAAGGTTATTGACACTACCTAGCCAGGTACTAAGAGCTTTACATGACTTCAGAAAGTACAAAATTAAGTTAGAAAGACTGTAGTTACTGAAAATCCATGTAATTTGCCAGCTGAAGATGGGTGCAAACCCGAAATGCATATTGGCGTAAATAAAACGCATTAAAAAGTGGCTGGTTGCTGTATTTTTACAATAAAATATCATTATCCACAGCCACGGAGCTCAACAGTCCAAATATAATGGACAAATTGTTACTACTCACAAAGTATTACAAAGCACACGTTCCACGATCTAAACGGTAAATGAAGCTGAATACATGCCTTCAGAAGGGACATCTTGAAGTTTTGAAGTGTGTAGCACAGCGAGACATCCCGCAGTCGTACCAAATCGATGTGTCAGGCATGTCACATTGGACTGTGCACGAGTTACAATAATTGTTGCGTCATAAAAAATTAACAGTCCCTGGTTTGCCAGTGATTTCGCTGTGAAAAACTTACAACAAAAGCCGTGTAAAACACTTCTTTCTGATTATACTTGTTCTTATGTTAATTTTTACATGTTCTTGATAGTATTTATGTTAAGAAAATAATAGTGACACAGAAGATTTTATTACTGGTAAAACAACGTAGACTTGAGAGGATGGCTGTACAGAAAATAGAGCGAGGGAATTTTAAGCCCTCTCACTTCAGTGGCGAAGGACAAAATGTAACGCGCGATTCGAATTGCTGGAGGCGTTTCTCGCGCTGTTTTTATTTGGCCTTTCGCTTAACACCCGCACACAACGGTCAAGGCCGCGCGGTAGCGTGGCGAGCTCTGCGGTGGTGCGTGAGGAGGAGAGAAAATGAAGGTCAGGAGGCGGGGCAGTCGTGACACGGGCGGCTGCAGGAATTTCGCGGAGTAAGCAGATGCAAGGCTCCCGCGCCGGCTGGCATTTGACGATACCTGCGCTTCCTTGGAATGCAGAAAGGAATGCCGGTGCACGGAGTCGGTGCTTCGCGGTGGTTGACCCGCAGCGGAGAGAGCTGCGTGTTGTTTAGCCCCAGGCTCCCTTCGTTCTCAGGGAGCGGTGCTCCGTTTTCTCTGATGAAACCCACAGCACTAGCTAAAGTCACAGAAACGGATGGGCGAGCAACAAGAACTGTTCGCTCGAGTGCTTGTATGGCGCTTTGCGAAAAGACGAGCCAGTGCAGACGTAAATGATCGAAGTTTGCCGAGACGACGTCCTTACATAAAACATTCTCGGTCTTCTTGTCGCTTCAGGTAAAATCTAGAGATTTTGACTAAAAAATCGTCCCTCTTCGTCGTCGTCAGCAGCAAGTGACTGTCGTGGCTCTCTCTCTGCACTGGCTTTCCTCAGTTACGCTCTGCAGTATTGCCATTATGTCTAGTACTGCCAGCGTATAAGTTACTCAGTAGGCGCGGCCAATGTGTGGAATTCAGTCTCTGCGCTCGCACAGTATACCCTATCTGACCGAAAGTATGCCGACACCCATTATTGGACATTAATGTGGATGGTGATGGTGATGGTGATGGTGATGATTGGTTTGTGGGGCGCTCAATTGCGCGGTTATTAGCGCCCTACACATTACCGATCTGTACACAGTCCAATCTAGCCACTTTCATGAATGATGACAGAATGATGAGGACAACACAAACTCTCTGTCCCTGGGCAGAGAAAATCCCCAACCCGGCCGGGAGTCGAACCCGGGACCCTGTGGTCCAGAGGTAGTAATGTTAGCCAGTAGACCACGAGCTGCGGACCATAAATATGGAGTCCACTCTTCGTCTTTTGACGACTTCAGTTTTGCAGCGAACACTTGCAATATGTATAAGAAGGTCTTTGCAGGAACGGCTGCCCACTCTTCTGAACAGCCGAAGCCAGAGAATTTAGTGATGTTGGACGCTGGAATTTGAAGGGAAGACGACATTCTGACTCAACTCAAAAGTACGATATTGCAATGCCTTTGTTATTCTGATTACGATGCATGTCCAAAGGAACTCTGCGTTGTAATCAGAATAACACAGGCTCTGCAATATCGTATGTCTCTGCCGATACCGGGCACGCGACTTTCAAGTACAAAGTTTAACCTGTACGGGAATATACATAATGGATGTAAGAGTCCAGCTTGTGGGCGCATGGTTGACGACATGTGAATGTTTGGATCTGGCCGTGAGTCGTGCACGGATAACCAAATGGTAAGGCGAACACTCGCGATAAGGGGGAAATCCGGGTTCCAGTCCCGGCGCGTCACAAATTTTCATTGTCATTTCATTCTATAGCTGATGGTCGTCATTCGCAATTGCGAATACATTTAACGCAACCCAAAAGTGTTCCGTTGGATTCAGGTCGGCACCCTGACAAGGCGAGTCCATTTCATGACTGTTTCGTCCACAAACCATTGCCTCACAGATGCTGTTTTACAGCAGGGTGCATTGTCGTGCTGATACAGTCAGTCGTCGTTTCCGAGCTGTTCCTCTGCTGTACGCTTTGCAGAACGCTGTTAAATGTGTTCATATTCTTTCGCATTTAATTTTTCTTAAGCGCAATATGGGGACCTCACCCAAGCACCCAGATACCCTAAAACAACCTCCACCGTACTTCACTTTTGACACTACACATGATGGCAGGTAACGTTCTCCAGGTATTTGCCGAATCCAAAACCTTCCGTCGGATTGTCACAGGTATAGCGTGATTCATCACTTCCTTCAGTAGCGTCTGTCTTTACACAACTTCGAGTGTCGTTTAGCATGGACAACGGAAACGTGTGGCTTAGAAGGAACTCCTCGTCCATTGTACTCCATACTTTTTAGCTCCCTAGGCAGAGTAATTGTGTTAACTGGACTGCTGGAAGCAGTTTGGAACACATCTTCTGATTTTATGCGATTTTTTACAACCACTTTCCACAGTGCTCGATGGTCCTGACCCGTCAGTACGTGAGGTCTGCTTGGTCTTGGTTTAGCTTGGTGGTTCTTACATCACGTTTCCACTTCACAATCACAACAGCCGACTTGGGTAGCTTCAGAAGAGTTGAAATGCCCTCTGATGGATTTGTAGCTCAGTTGACATTGCATTGACTACTAGTCCACGTGCGAAGTAACTGAGCGCTCCTGACGGACTAATTCTGTTGTTACTGCTTCCTTGCACGCAACAGAAATGCCCCACCTTATTTTATACTGGCGGGTCCATCTCTCGTCACATTTACTGATCAATTGTGTCTTACATAGGAGTGTCCGGATACTTTCGATCAGAAAGTGTTGGGGAAGGCAGAGGACACGGTTTTGAAGACGCTACAGAGGGTCAATAGACAGTCGATGTACGTGTCTGCCGCACTGCCCCCGACAACCGCCAGGGAGTCGAAGATTGGGCTGACGAGCGTATCTTAGAGTGCAATTTGCATTTGAGGTGGAAGCGTGGTCACACGATTCAGAACGAATATAGATCCCGCTTCTTCTCGAAGTCGCGTGGGAGAGGCCCTAGATAAGATGCTTCTAGGTTAGCACGCGATCGGTGGTAATGCCTAGGTATTGACTTTGCTGCCCCAGGACACAGCCGTTTCCTGGACAGTGATCAATGGTAGTGCTGCCGGTAACTGGCCAAGGAGCAACCACAATGCTTCGCGTCTTTTCTCCATTGAGTTTCAGACGCCATTTGGTGGCCCATTGTGTCAAGCCCTCAACGGCTTATTGTAAGCGTTGCCGAATGTGGATGCGACTGTAGAGCGCTGTAAGGACGGTATTTTGATGACTGTCATGTTTGCTGTTGTGGTGACCATTTGTGTTCCATAGACGGCTTATGATGGTCAGCGGCTTATGATTAGTCAGCATACGTCATGAGTACGTCATACTGTCGGAGATGCGTCCTCATAGGGACTTCAGAAATTAAACTTATTTTCTCTTTGTCCACAGCGTCGTGAGTTCACTTTCACGTACCACTAAGATGGTAAGCTTTCTCGGATAAAGTTGTTCTCGCAGATCCTAAGTTTTGCTGATGCTTTACCAAGGGCCCAGTATTTAGGAGCACTGGACAAAATTTTAAATCTATCACACATTATTCTGCCTTTCTTTGAGAGACTCAGTTCCGCAATTGCTGCTTTTTTTAAATGTGCCTGCGGTGTTCGCCACAGCGGTCGGAAATGTACACTTAGAATGACCGACGTAGTTGCTTCCCAACTGATACAGAATCTTTTAAATTTCAGATGCCCTGAGACAGAGCCTGTCCGAAACCGGGCGCAGCATCTCGTTTATCTTTCTGGGTGGTTTTAAAGAATAAGAAACGATGCCTCACGTATTACGTGTTATTTAGAACGAAAATTTTGGATTATAATATAAATTTCCTTGTTTTGAAGGCGTAGATAACGAAAACATTCGTGGGTTATTGAATAGCGATGGCTAGCTAGCTAACATGGATATTGTGAACAAAGTGTGTTCGGTAGAGGAAGAGAGCGAAGACGAGGTGATCGAGGAACCCGATATCATTCACACAGAGGAAGTGAAATGCAGAACAAAATTCCTTTGACTTTGATTATGGTTTTGCTCCCCGGAACACGAAAACGTTCGTAAGAAAAAACTGCTTGAAAAAGATAAGATTTAGTTCTTTTTTTTTAATTTTCCGCAGATACTCCGGCATGACAACCTTCTAATCAACCGAATGCTAAACTTGATCGCGATTTTTCTCCCCCTAAAGCTCTTCGAACTCATTGGTGTCTTCTTCTAGCTCATCCTGTCTTGCGATTATTTTCCTATTCCTACGAAATTACGTATTTATATCTTTGCATGCTCTCTGCACTTTTTCCTTTTTGTTGTGTCTTCCAGTTTCAAGATAAATATGTTTGAATTTCATTGCACATTTTTTTTCGTAAAATTCTTTCCTCAGCACTTCTTTCAACTCGTCTTCTTTTAATTTTCAGTGTCTGAAACAGACAACAGCATTTAGATTCTTCTTCTTCTTCTTCTTCGATTTTCCCATGATGGCGCCTTTGTTTTAGATAACTGTTAATTTAGCAGTTCTAAGCCGTTCTTTCTTAGGCACCGATCGCCGTGATTGAGACACTGAAGCAGCTCTTGTGACGGTCGCCGTCCAGTCCCCGAGCAGCCATGTACTTTTAAGGCAACTGTCAAGATGGTCTCTCTTAAAGTTACACGGCCGATTTCCTTTCCCCGTCATTCTCCAACCTTCTTAAGTAAATTTCAACGCTGAATATGCATTTATGTTTGTAAGCGCGAAAGCGGCTCGGAAAAGACAAGAGAGGCATTGTGCCTCACAGTGCAGTTTACTGCATCTTTCTACAAATCTCAAGCGACATATTGCTTCCTACTACATATATATGGCGCGAAAAGACCATGAAGGTAAGATTAGTTAGATTCGAGTTCACACACAGCTTATCAACAATCGCTCGTTCCTACACCATTCGTGACTCTAACACGATAGGGTGAAGTGACACAGGTATGCCAAATGCCCCCCGCCACATACCGAAAGATGGATTGCAGAGTACGGATTTAGATGCCGAGTCCCTACAATAACTAAGAAAAACGAATTTCTTAATTATATTTAAATCTGTCTAGTGTCCTTTGGAGATATCATCCATCTGGTATACGTCTCTTTATCCACGACACCGACAATTATTGTTAATTTACAGTCTAACTTTTAGCCGACAATCAAACAGTTATGAGTAGTGCCATAAGACGCCCAACGAAGGGCAAAGATGTCACTGTATGGTAACAACGTGGACACTACCACATGAAGAAGATCGCACCAGAAGTGTCTGGCAACATAACAGACGATCGGGACGTGTACGTTTTGAAATGAGGCTGAGAGAGTACGGAAAAGCGGTTGGAACCACGAGAGGTACCTGTGTAGCATAGCCTCTGTGAGGCAAGGCTCTCTAAGCACGTTGCAGCAAGACGAGCCTGCAGGGTCCCGCAAACCGCTAGGTGAGCCGCCGCTGCCAATCCGGTTCTGCGTGCCAAGAAACCTCGTTCCAACTTGGAAAATGTATACAAACGCCTCCGTTTCCTTCTTTTCAACTTGAAAAATGTGTACAAACGCCCCCGTTCCCTCAATGATCATATTCAATGGGCATGCTGTTTAAAGATGAATGTGCTGGACACACACATATATAAATCGGGCTATTTCACCGTTTGGTCACTGGCACATCCGACCAGGATAGCTCATTTCTACCATTCTGGCACGTATCCACGTTGACCCATCTTCCTGCGCTGCCATATGTACTCACCACTCCATTTCCATGACTTACACCAGCAGTGCAGGATCGCAACACCGACTGGTACCAACTAGGACAGTTGATATTTCTAAAAATTTATTTCTAAAAATTTCGGGAATCCGATACATCGATATTTAAGAAGTATCGTTATCTGCTCTCGGTGTATAGATGGAAGAAGAAATATCGACGTGCATTCCTATAAAAAAATATCAGCTGCACATTGTAAATATACTGCCAGTTTTAGAGCTGTATTCTTTAAGTACTGATTCATTAGTAGATATTCTGTACGTCAACAAGTTAACAGCCTGCCTATCCCCGTTAGAGGAAGAATTGGAAGGAAAACGATGCATTTTCACTCTTGGCTACAACCACTTTGCTGACAATGCTAACTGCATGTAAGTGGCACAGTAAAAGGAATCCGATGGGTCATTCGTTCGGTTTCGTCACATATCTGATTTGTCCGGAGCACCTCATGTTGACTTCCCTGTTTTCCATTTCTGCCAACGCCGGCGTCCTAGCAGTTGTAGTGTCAGAATTGCGTGTTGAAGCTAAACGTTGCAGTTTCTGTTGGTAGCACGGAGCGTATCGCCTGCGCCCACCGCAAAGTCCAATCTTGTCATTTTGATGTTTGTTCATTTTCAACAACTGTTTTGGAAGGATGCCGATGTGAAGAAATAGCACACTAGTATTAAAACGCATCTGGTATGCGAGGAAATTGTAAATAGGTTCTGCTGCCCCAAACTAGACGTAATGCGTTAGTACCACAGGGACACGATTTTAGGAATGAAGAAGCGCTTGGGAAGCGTAACAGCTGTCATCTTTCACTCGCTCGAATTGCGACCGAAGCGAGCATACTGTGCTTTCCGGAATTGACTAGTAAACATTCGATTCTTTAACTAATCGAACTCGTATTTATAAAACTGCTTCAAATGCCTGATTGCAAATGAGTTAATATGTTAAATATTTGACATTTAACATTTTAAAAGTTTAGAAATAGTTTAAAATTACGCCTAAAGTTTGTTGGGAGTCGCTAAGTGCTCTAATTATGTAACACTGGATACAAATAGCGTGGATAATTTGCGCTTCATTTCAATCGGGAGTTAGTTTATCACAGATCTCAAAGTTTGACAGATTCCCTGAACTATGTGACGTAGAGTGATACAATTTTTTAGGTACGTTCAGTAGTAGATGTGGGTACCGTTTGCAGAAGGTGCGATACAGTTATTGACGGAATTTAAAAATTAATACTGCTCTCATTATGTACTTATTAAGAGCTGTAATCTACATCTTCGGCCCGCAAGCCACCCTTCTAGGTGTGACTGAGAGCACGTAATGTACCAGTGTCACTTCGCCCTTTTCCTGTTCCAGCTGCGCATGGTCCACGGGTATTAAGCCTGCGTATGGGCCCGAATCTCTCTAATTGTATATTGATGATCTTTTCGTGAGATATAGGTAGGAGGAAGCAATATGTTCGTAGACTCTTGTAGGAACGTAGGCTCGCGGAACTTATTAAACTATGGACCTTACAAACAACTTTTTCAGGTAGTGAAACAAGTGAAAATCGTTCGGTACCAATTGTGGACTGTACGGCGGGTGGCACGTCATTTCCCACCCAAAAGACTTGGTCAGATTTTGGATGTGAATGGCAGCAACAAAAGTGCGGGGGCGCAGTTTGGTCTGGTAGGTAGCAGGTTCCATAAAAAAAAAAAAACTCCGCCCGAACAGGTCATGAAGGCCAAACGGTAGCGACTGGCCGCCGTGTCATCCTCAGCCTAAAGGCGTCACTGGATGTGGATATGGAGGGGCATGTGGTCAGCACACCGCTCTCCCGGCCGTACGTCAGTTCACACGTACGAGCCCGGATTCGCTACTTCTCAGTTAAGCAGGTCCTCAGCTTGCCTCGAAAGGTTTGAGTGCACCTCGCTTGCCAACAGCGGTCGGCAGACCGGATGGTCAGTCACAGCAGTACTCAAACCTCTCGATCAAGTCCAAGTACCGGCAGTTAATAGCCCCGAGCTCGCCGTGCCTCCTCGCACAGATAGTTCGTGGGCTCAGATTTCTGTCTACAGCAGATTGCTTGATAGTGAGCACGACCTCTGACGCTTTTGCAATGACTGAGAGTAGGAAGGGTCTTGCTACTTCAGGAAGGTTACGCTTTTTTTAAAAAATGGTTACAAGTGGTGTAGCACTATGGACGTTCAACATTAAAAATAGCAAAAGACAATTACGAGCACGCAGAAATAGATGGTGATAAAATTCAGACAGAAAATATTTTACGAACTGAAGAGGAAAGCTACAGAATAATTACATGAGAGACCATCAGAACTCATATATAATCAACTGAACGGAGAACAAACGAATGAGAACCATTACAGCTGTAGGCAGATGGCGTAAATCCATTTAAAAAGATAGACGGGAAATTCTACCTAAATTACCTATATTTACTCAGGCGGTTGATGTTCTGTTACAGATTAAGTGTGAAAAATACAGATGGGGCGGGTTTATTGTTGCATAATGATGTTGACGCGGACATTGTAATACATTCTGTGAAGACGAAAGCCTCAAAATACTTAGTGTGAGACAATATATGTTGATGGAATTTTCAAGTAATGCACAAAGCTTTTTGGCAGCTGTTTACGATCCATGGGCTTGCTAATGGACATTATATTCCAATAGCTTATTCATCATTGAACGATAAGAAAATTTCACCTTATCCGCATCTCCTTTCAACCGTTGTTGATAAATGATAATCTGTGTCTGAAATTATTTCAGTCAACAATGTTTTCAGATTTTGAAGTAAAGATAATGAAAGCTAGACATGAAGGGTGGACGATTGTAAGAATCCAAGAATGTAAATTTCACCTAACACAGACCTGGTAGCGAAGGGTACAGACTTTGGGATCTGCTCATGACTACTATTCCAGAAACGAAATCTGGCAGTTGCTGTCTTATATATTTGATTTTCCAATGCTGGATCGTGATATGGTCGATGACTGTTGAGGACTTAATGTCGGCGATGTCTGTGTGTGAACTACAAACGTTCTGCTTCTGCGTATTAGATACTTAAAATAGACGAAAAACGCAGTCTTTCCTCCTCCTATGTGGATAGAACCAAGCTGTAAAGCGACAGAAACAACCAATGCTTGCGAAAGTTTCCACAGCAAGTACAACAGTCCTACTTCTGCAGCCCAGATATATACAGATTTCTTGAAGTTCTGAAGCTAATTTAACTCGACCCAAAAATTGTCATCAATTTCTCAAAAAACAAAAAGGAAAGGTCTTGTTCGGATTTAAAATTCGTAAAGCAATAGGTGACATACTCCAAAGATTGAAAAATTAGTAATGCAATATGTGAAATTGGTATCCTATGGAGTAAAAATTGAAACAGTTCGCCTCTCCGTGGTGCAACCGGGGTAACATTCAACGAACTGGTACAAGAACCATTAATTCGTATTTAAGTAATAGCAGGGTAATCGGATTCGTTTTTCTTATTAGTTACAATAGAAAAATGTTCTGCATCCTCGATTAGAGAAGTACGTAATGTACATTATAAGCTGCATCGAACGGGAGGACATGGTTTCTTGCCTGACTGCAGGAAGCTTGGGTCATGTGTCCCAGGCGGATCATTAAGGATCCGGGAGGCATGGATCCTATTTTTCTGCTGTGACTGTTGATGTCGTGTGACGCCATTCCAATGACTGACGTTTAGACTCTGGGGTCGTGTGAGAAACCTACGTCTCGTCCCCTGTGACAGTGTTCTCTAAAAAGTGATCTGGTTCATTATGATAGCGGTCCAAAAAATCGAGAACGCAAGCCATTCTTTTCATTTTGTGTTAAACGTTTTGAACCGACACTGTAAACAGCACACTGTGAAAAAATCAACGCAGACGTCATCCGTGACCAGGAAGGCATGCCTTGAGTCGGTGCACATGTGTATTTCAACGTTCGCTCGACATTAGATTTGTTACGTTGATTCGGACTTTACTTTCGAAATAACTTTAGTATTTTGTGGAAGTACTTGCTTTTACTGATTGTTCCACAATTTGGTAATCGTACAGCAAAGGGTCTTCCTGTTTGTGTATTCCAAATATGTTACATTTATGTTGTAGGTCAATTACTGCTCCTCGATCCTATGCAAGTCTTCCTGCATTTCGCTAAAAATTTGTAGCATCGCGATTTCTCTGTAGATAACAGCATCATCCGCGAAAAGTCTCAGGAAACTTTCGACGTTATATACTTGCTCATTTGTATATACTGTGGAAAGTAATAGTCCTCTTAAACTCCTCCGCGGCACGCGCTAAGTTAGTTTTACTTCTGAAGACTTCTCTCCGTTGAGACTGACACGCTTCGTTCTGTTTGCTAGCTCTTCTGTCCAATCACACAGTTGGCTTGATATTCCATACGCTTCTATTTTGTTAATTAGGCGACCGTGCGGAACAGTATCGAATGCGTCTCGGAAGTCGAGGAATACGGTATCTACTTGGGTGCTTGTTATCTACAGCTTTCTGGGTCTAGTGGATGAAAAGAGCGATCTGGGTTTCTTACGTCTAAATGTTTAACCCAATAAGACAGGTACTTCAGTTAAAGTTTGAGTCAGTGTGATAGCTGGGCTTCATTCATCCAGTATTTGAGAATGAGAGTACTTAGCAACTTACAACAAACTTTACATATAATTTCAAACCTGCTCGAAACCTCGCTGACACATCCACAGAATGATTAAAGGAAAAAAAAAATCTTATCGTTTACCAAATTTTCACTGTTTATGTAGTAAAACTGCCGCATCATGCATGACGTTTTGATTTATTACTTCTTTGCTACCAACTGAGTTCGCACCAAAGTTTTGGGGAAAGTATCCACATATACCAATGAATGTTCGTGCAAAATTATATCATTGAACGACACACATTTCGGGAAAAAAATTTTTATGCAGGAAATTCGATTCTTTAATGGACCGCGGGTGGTATGGTTGTAAACGTGTAGCTGCGTGTAGGGAAAGAGTTGGCTCACGAGCTGCGGAGCTGATGCTGGTGGCGGTCGGTGACTGGGCGGTCGATTAGGCGTGCGGGCGGGGCCGAGTGCAAATGCCGGCCGGTTTATTCACACCGGAGAAAGGGGGGCGCGGTGCGGCTACGGGCACCTGTAGCAGCGGCAGCGGCACCAGCACCCAGCACACCGCTCCCTGCCTGTCGCCGCGCGCACTCGCCGCCTTCACAGCCGCCTTGTTCTTGCGATTTATTGCCCGCACACACGTCTCCCCACTTGCCGTCGCTCCTGCAGTTGTGCTGCTCTGTTTCCAGGCAGCACTGCCACGTAGTCGGACACAACGGTGAGGCATAAAGCGTCTCGTGTAGACTTGGAATCTGTACCTTCGTAACCGCGAGTACTACATAAAGCGTCACCTTATTTAAAGTAATCTTTTTGCAAGTCCTGCCCCTCTGGCGTTCTGCAGGTTATCCTTTCCCCATAACGTGATCGCCGAGACTAAAGTACACTACTGGCAATTAAAATTGCTACACCATGAAGATCACGTGCTACAGACGCGAAATTTAACCGACAGGAAGATGATGTTGTGATATGCAAATGATTAGCTTTTCAGAGCATTCACGCAAGGATGGCGCCGGTGGAGACATCTACAACGTGCTGACAGGAGGAAAGTTTCCAACCGATTTCTGATACACAAACAGCAGTTGACCGGCGTTGCCTGGTGAAACGTTGTTGTGATGCCTTGTGTAAGGAGGAGAAATGCGGACCATCACGTTTCCGACTTTGATAAAGGTCGGATTGTAGCCTATCGAAATTGCGGTTTATCGTATCGCGACATTGGTGCTCGCGTAGGTCGAGACCCAATGGCTGTTAGCAGAATATGGAATCGATGAGTTGAGGAGGGTAATACGGAACGCCTTGCTGGATCCCAACGGCCTAGTATCACTAGCAGTCGAGATGACAGGCATCTTATCCGCATGGCTGTAACGGATCGTGCAGCCACGTCTCGATCCCTGAGTCAACAGATGCGGACATTTGCAAAACAACCACCATCTGCACGAACAGTTCGACGACGTTTGCAGCAACATGGACTATCAGCTCGGAGACCATGGCTGCGGTTACCCTTGACGCTGCATCACAGACAGGAGCGCCTGCGATGGTGTACTCAACGACGAGCATGGGTGCACGAATGGCAAAACGTCATTTTTTTCGGATGAATCCAGGTTCTGTTTACAGCATCATAATGGTCGCATCTGTGTTTGGCGACATCGCGGTGAACGCACATTAGAGGCGTGTATTCGTCATCGCCATACTGGCGTATCACCCGACGTGATGGTAGGGGGGTGCCATTGGTTACACGTCTCGGTCACCTCTTGTTCGCATTGACGGCACTTTGAACAGTGGACGTTACATTTCAGATGTGTTACGACCCGTGGCTCTACTCTTCATTCGATCCCTGCGAAACCCTTCATTTCAGCAGGATAATGCAGTACCGCATGTTGCAGGTCCTGTACGGGCCTTTCTGGTTACAGAAAATGTTAGACTGCTGCCCTGGCCAGCACATTCTCCAAATCTCTCACCAATTGAAAACGTCTGGTCAACGGTGGCCGAGCAACTGGCTCGTCACAATACGCCAGTCGCTACTCTTGATGAACTGTGGTATCGTGTTGAAGCTGCATGGGCATCTGTACCTGTACACGCCATCCAAGCTCTGTTTGACTCAATGCCCAGGCGTATCAAGGCCGTTATTACGGCCAGAGGTGGTTGCTCTGGGTACCGATTTCTCAGGATCTATGCACTCAAATTGCGTGAAAATGTAATCACATGTCAGTTCTAGTATAATATATTTGTCCAGTGAAAACCTGTTTATCATCTGCATTTCTTCTTGGTGTAGCAATTCTAATGGCCAGTAGTGTACATATTGGAAGTCAGCTATCTACTTGAAATAACTTGTCACTTGCAACAGCAGTCATGAAGTTTTAACTATCATTTCTTGAAGACTCAAGTTGCGACCAAGAAACTGGTCCTTATCTACACCTTCATCGTTAAATACTACACACATTTCCCATCTATGGATGACATGGCAGCCTTGGAGCTTACTTGTAAAAGACTTAGTTCTGGTTTCTGAGAAAACGTTCGACCTCCAGAATCACCTCCTCTTCATTCTGGAAATGCCTGCCACGTAATGGTTTCTTTGTATGAGGAAAGAGAAAGAAGACCGTGAGTGCTGTGTCAGCAGAGTGCGAGAGGTAAGGCAACCGAAGGAGCTGCATTTGTTACTGTGTCCTGTGCAGAAAGAGCTGGGAGCAAAAACATCCCCTTTGACGGTTCCCTTAACCTAGCCAAAGGATTTCGACAGTATGTTCCTGTGACGGTTTGCCCCGTACGGGCATAATTTGATATCACTACGCCATGGAAATCCCAAAAAAACATTACCATCTTTTCCGATGATGGTTAGATACACTAGGTGACAAAAAGTAACCGGACACGTGGCTGAAAATGACTTAAAAGTTCGTGGTGCCCTCCATCGGTAATGCTAGAATTCAATATGGTGTTGGTCCACCCTTAGCCTTGATGACAGCTTCCACTCTCGCAGGCATACGTTCAGTCAGGTGCTGGAAGGTTTCTTGGGGGATGGCAACCCATTCTTCACGGAGTGCTGCACTGAAGAGAGGTATCGATGTCGGTCTGTGAGGCCTGGCACGAAACATCCCAGAGGTGTTCTGTAGGATTCAGGTCAGGACTATGTGCAGGCCAGTCCATTACAAGGATATTATTGTTGTGTAACCACTCCGCCACAAAAATGGTTCAAATGGCTCTGAGCACTATATGACTAAACATCTGAGGTCATCAGTCCCCTAGACTTAGAACTACTTAAACCTAACTAGCCTAAGGACATCACACGCATCCATGCCCGAGGCAGGATTCGAACTTGCGACCGTAGCAGCAGCGCGGTTCCGGACTGAAGCGCCTAGAACCGCTCGGCCACAACGGCCGGCACTCCGCCACAGGCCATGCGTTATGAACAGGTGCTCGATCATGTTGAAACATGCAGTCACCATCCCGGAATTGCTCTTAAACAGTCGGAAGCAAGAATGTGCTTAAAACATCAATATAGGCCTATGCTATGATAGTGCCACGCAAAACAACAAGGGGTGCAAGCCCCCTCCATGAAAAACACCACCACACCGTAACACCACCGCCACCGAATTTTACTGTTCGCACCACACACGCTGGCAGATGCCGTTCAGCAGGCATTCGCCATACCCACACCCTGCCATCACATAGCCACATTGTGTACCATGATTTGTCACTCCACACAACGTTTTTCCACTGTTCTATCGTCCAGTGTTTACGCTCCTTACACCAACCAACATGTCGTGTCCCTTCACGTTTCCACGTCACTATCACAGCGGAAACAGTGGATCTAGGGATGTTCAGGAGTGTGAAAATCTCGCGTACAGACGTATGACACAAGTGACACCCAATCGCGTGATCACGTTCGAAGTCCGTGAGTTTCGCGGAGCGCCCCATTCTGCCCTCTCACGATGTGTAATGACTACTAAGGTAGCTGATATGGAGTACCTGGCAGTATGTGGCCGCACGATGCACCTAATATGAAAAACGTTTGTTTTTGGGTATGTCCGTATACTTTTGATCACATAGTGTATTAACTTTTTGCGGCAGTTGTGAATCCGCAAGTTCCCACTGGTTGGTTTGCCCCTTTGTCTTGGGGTCACAGTGACTCCTCTAGTTCGGACATCCGAGTATACTATATGCGTTAACAAGATATTCTTGGCGGTGGTTTATCTCATCGATCACTGTTCTAAAATGTCAGAAGATGAAGTCGTAATAGCTTCGAAATCGATGAAGTCGTAATAGCTTCGAAATCGATGAAGTCGTAATAGCTTCGAAATCGATGAAGTCGTAATAGCTTCGAAATCGATGAAGTCGTAATAGCTTCGAAATCGATGAAGTCGTAATAGCTTCGAAATCGATGAAGTCGTAATAGCTTCGAAATCGATGAAGTCGTAATAGCTTCGAAATCGATGAAGTCGTAATAGCTTCGAAATCAGAGCAAAGAAATTGAAACAATTAAATCAGCTGAGTGGAATAAAAGTAATAAGAGAATAACCTATATAGAGAGGCAGTGAAGTATTTAGATCTTGAGCTTGTCTTACCTTATGTATGTGGCAGAGATTTCTTGCCGCAATGGAATAGACATTGTCGTGCAGAAATATCCAATCTTCTCCAGTTTTGATAGGCATCATGTGAGGGTATATGTAATGTGTATAAAGATGTGTCTGTAGTACCTCCCACGCGTTAGTTGTCCAACAGAACGCAACGTAAACGTTCGCCAGACCTTACGTCCATCGACTTCAGTTTTTTCCGACACTTCACTCCTCGATATTTACCGCCGGACATGTCGCCTCCATTTCATCCTGTGGAGTCAAGAACGTGATTAATCGGAGAAATCTCTCAAAACACCCATAACCAGCAGTCCACTTCCATATACTGTCGAACAAATTCAAACCTAATAAATTATTTTCTCCATTTTGGTTGACGAACACCGCAGCTGTTTCCGTAAATTACACTGTAGGAAATAATGCAACTAGCCCCAAGTTTTCTTGAAATGATTTTATTATGCCATTGCTGGTTTTGGGCGTGAGCTCATCGTCGGATGATAGCGTTGACTTCTTGCAAGTTTTACACTTGTCCTGCATCCTGCATAGATTACAAAAGATTTTACATTTGCCCTTAAATTTTATCAAATTTTCTGTGAGTACATAGTTTTACAACTACATATGCAATATACATTGTGCAATGTATATAGTACATATGTGTAAAACTATGTAATCGCAGAAACTGTTAAAATTTAAGGGGCAAATGTAAAATGAAAAATCTTTTGTAATCTGTGCATCACAAAAATTTTGTTATCTGTGCATCACAAAAATTTTGTTATTTTTAGGATACTTGCAAGAAGTCAACGCTACCATCTGGCGATGGGCTCAGGCCTGAAACTAATAATGGTGTAAGAGAATCATTTCAAGAAAACTTGTGGCTGGTTGCGGTATTTCTTACAGTATAGCAAACCTTTTTACGCCGATGTACCTTTTACGATTGTAGCCACATGCTTCTGCAACGGGGACCGCTACCCAATAGCGCACGGTTATAATAGAACGAATCAGATTACCTCATGTTTTTTAAGGTAACTGTTTCGATTGAATATGTTATTCTGGCTCCATGTGCCGCTGTAGCCAACATGCTCCTCGAACATCGATGCCACGTCCACTGCAGACTTTCCACCACCGTACTGACAGCGTCATCGTATGTACCCATCCACTGCATATGACGTAAGACACGAGTTACACCCAGCATCACGAGAATTCGCTGACACACAGGCTTTGAGAATTGAAGTACACCTTCGAACTTTTGGGTATACGTTTCTCTAACACAGGCAGTAATTCATCCGCCAAATTTCGGTTGAGCGTAATATAATTCATCTCGAAGGCAACAGTTTCAGGAATCTGTTTACTGCAAACGTCTTGACGTGAACATAAAGAACCAAGGGTCTGCTGTGTTTTGTGCACCTCCCGGAGTGCGAAGCTAAATTATGTACTGTCTTGCTGATAGTGTAGCCCGTATTTACAAAGGAACCGATCTTTAGTAGTATACATCCATATAATTTACTGCCGTGTCTGTTGTGGACGGCTACGAAAAAATACGGTAATATATTTTTCATGCGACGCGAAGAATATTTTGGTTAGCTTAATTTACCCTGAGAAACTGTGTAGAAAAATACATTCGTGCACACCGTTGCGGCAGTTTAGTGTTAACGCGAGACCGTATATCCAGAAGTAGGCAGGTTTATCGTGCATTGTGATAACCTGCTTACTCAGAACAGCTGTGGGCGTTTAATGGCACAGAGTCCTCTCCTTCGCCCTGACTTTGCGCCCCTGGTTGTTGCTGATCTGCTTTGCATGATAATGTTATCCAGAAAGCGTTTATCATTGTTTGTGCTACTCCATTGGATAAAGAGCGAAACTAGAGAAGTAGGTAACCATTCCTGTTAAGCTACCCCTTCTGAAATCAGTCGTTCTGTTTATAATTCTTCGAGAGTGACTTAGTCATCACCATCAGTAGATACAATTTGCATAAATTAAGATAATTAATATTCACAGTAAGACGGCAAACCTTCGCCCGGTTTTTGTCTATTTATTTATTTAATTCACCTGCTTCACAAGTCGCGAAGGAACGACATTCACCTAGCCACTATCCATTGTTGCGCCGCACTGATGCAACAATATAGTGTGGTTTATGTCGGTTACTTACCCCACTTCACCACCTATATCGATCGCCCTTGAGGACACAACAAAGATAGTGACATAGTTCCGCTGTAATATTTGAAAGAGAGAACCATTTTAACATTCCACGATCTAATCATCGAAAACGAGGTATTTGCTTGTCTCTTACAGAAATCATGAGCCGGAAGAGGCACAAGTTAATCGACGGAACGCATGGGACGGTATTCTGTGCTTCCATTTGCAGAATGTCATTCATACCTGTCTCACAACAATACACGGTCCAGTCACATTAATGTGGCAGCCGCCTATGTTCGGCGTCAACGTCCAATAACCAGTTGCAGACTGCAGGTGGCACCACTAACATTGGCGTGTATGGAAAGCGTGTCGCGGGAACGCGGAAAACAATGCAAATGTTGTCGTAATGCGGAAAATGTGCTATTTATATGACGTCTAAAATGGCATAATCATTGGCTTTCGTGACAAGGGTGGAAACATTTCCGAAACGGCTGAGTTTGTACAATGTTATCTGAAGCCGTGGTTACAGTACACCTTGCATGGCGAAATAGAGCTTTCCAAAATCGGTGCCGAGGTTAACAGTGGTGAGAGTGAGATGACTCTCATTATGGCTCGTTATGAACCCACATGAGCGTAGAAAGATGAACTTCACACTTGTGAAAAAGCACACCGGTAGATATCACGTAGAGCTACGAAACAGTGGGGTGTTGATTACTACGTTTCACCCGTCTATCCAAATAGTCCGGAAATTTTCTATGGATGAAGATCGTATTATTTAGCGGGCCAGTCAAGCTGCGATATAGTGGCTGATTCTCACGGCGGCGGAGATAGGTACAGGCGGTTAGACGTGCAACTGTTGAGCAACGGACTGCCCAGATGAACCAGGGGGTTACCAACAGTGTGTCCTCGGCGAACGATGCTGCGTATTGATCTACGCAACAGGCGCCTTGTTCTCGCACCCGTGCTGACTGTTATTCATTGGCAATGAAGGCTGGAATTTACACGTAAATACCGCAACTGAACATATATTGAGTGGCGACAGATGGCCTTTCCAATTAATCACGCTTTTGTGCTCCATCGGACAGATAGCCGTTGGGGTATACGACGTGAAAGCCAATACCCTTCATCAGTCGCCGTAAGGGTCCAGTCAGGGAGCCGTCTCTGAGTGATCTCGTGATTCTGGAAGATACATTGGATAAAAACAAGTGCGCATCTATCCTTGGGATCTATGTCCCTTCCTAGACGCACTTTGTTCCTCCTCAGTTCGATAGCATCTACCAGCAGGACAATACGACGCGTCATGCAGCTCGCAGTGTACATGCGTGGTTCGTAGAGCACCATGGTGAGTTTACCGTCCTCACACGGCCATCAAATTCACAGAATTAAAACGCAATCGAGAATGTGTGGGACCACCTCGATCGGACCGTTCACACCATGGATCCTCAGCCGAGAGTCCTAGCGCAGCTGACGACGGCACTGGATTCGGCGTGGCTACACGTCACTGTTGGTACTTTCCAGAATATCACTGACCCTCTTTCCGCACGTCTCGCAGCGGACTGCGCTGCAAAAGGTGGTTATTAGCGCATTTGGCAGATGGTCACATTAATGTGACTGAACACAGTAGCACAGTACGTTGCTATAAATGTCCCCCGTGATCAGCGTCACCCCTACCTCTTCAAAGCGTTGTTCCCCATGGAAATGTGTGTTACTTAAATTGCATATAGTTTTACTGCTCGTCTGAGGTGTCGTAAACACTTGCAACTTTACACGCCGTTCCTTATTGGCACTGTTGCAGAACAAGACTGTGTTCTTGGTGCACAATCTGTCGTAATTTCCGCTCTTCAGCAGTCTTCACATATTCGTAACTTGATCCAGCATCCACAGACTTCGTCATGGATTACTGTTGGATACGTTACTTTAAAGTAACGCAATTGACATTTTTCTGAACATACGTATACATTAAATTAGTTATCATTGTATAATTATTTACGATCTAGCACCTCTGCGTTTACTTCAACTGCTGGGCCGCTGGAATACTTCGGCTGCTTGTAAGATATGTTTCGACAGGATACCAAAGTTCAAAAAACTAGAATACAAGAACGATGTCTGATCCAAGTCATAAAAGCTTTTTTTCTCCGGGTTTAATTTCTCCTCGTGATTGTGCCACGAAGATATTTCTTTTATTAGAGCACTCACGAACTGGCGTGGTTAGACTAGTAGCAATTCAGCTGAATCCCGGCAGATTCCAATAGCTCTCCGGTAGCTAAATCGTGTAAGTAATATTTATAGTGTTATTGTATGAGGATAGTGGTAGTTTTTTGAGAAATTGTGAGAAGAGACCTTCTGTTTTACAAATAGATTTATCGTTTCTCAAAATATTCGCCATTAAAATTTATACACTTTTTGATACATTCAAACTAATTCTGGAAACACTTTTTTCCTCTGTTACTTGTACCTTAAAAACATAGTTGTGGAGGTATTCAAAAGCTTATTGAGGTTATGGAATTTTACTTCTATGCATTTTTTGTTTGATACGAAGGAAAAAAAGATGGGTTAGCAATAAATCAGGTGAATACGAGCAGCGAGGTAGTAATTCCACGTTTTCGTCAAATAACACTGTTCTACAAAAAAAACCTTTTTTTCTATTTCTGATAAAAAATATTGCCATCCCAGTTGTATTTTGAGTGCTGAATTGAAAACTGTTTTTGGTTTTTTTCTGTCAGGGATAGTTTATGAGTAATCGCAATTTTATTTCTCTTTTCAGTTTATGATATAGTGCAGCAAACGTGAGGTGAAATTCGACAAACAAATGCACATCTTTATGATGTTATAAGTTCATCACATTAATGGAGGGTGGGATATAACATATAACACAGTAACATTTGTGTATACACTTTGAAGCATTAATTTGACATGAGAACTTCCAGAAAATTGACAAACAATGAGCCACTGCCTTGTAGTGCACATCACTTTTTTTCTCTTGTATTGTGAATCTTTCTTCTCTCGAATGATATTCCAGCAATAATCTGCTAACATAGAAGGTACCCACTTCCCTTCATCGCGCCTTTCTATGGTAGAAATGTCTTTATGGAATCTTTCCCCATGTTCATCCGATACGTCACTAAAACTCTCTGTGAAGTAGTCCAGATGAGAGTCCATCATATGTACCTTCAAAGACATATTGCACCCCAAATCCTGATATGCTTTGGTCATATCCTTCACCATTGCTTTGTAGTTAGTAGCTCTTCTTCTTCCGAGGAAGTTTTCCGACACCATCTTGAAACAGTCTCATGCGGTTTTTTCTTTATCAGTTAAACATGCATCAAAATTTGCATCTTTCTGCAGCTCCCTGATTTGTGGGCCCACAAATACACCTTCCTTTATTTTTGCAGCTGAAAGACGGGGGAATTTGGTAGCTAGATATGCAAACCCACAGCCTGTTTGATCCATGGCCTTCACGAATTGTTTCATCAGGCCAAGTTTGATGTGAAGCGGTGGAAGTAGTATATATTCAGGAGCTACCAGACTTTCACGTTGTACATTCTTTTCGCCAACTTTCCATCTTTGCCTAGGCCATTTCTTTTTCACGTAGTGAGAATTTCGGTCTCGACTATCCCACTCGGAAAGAAAACAGACATACTTTGTGTAGCCTTGTTGCATTCCCAGTACCATAGCAATTACCTTGATAACTGCACATATTTTCCATTTGTGTTCATTGTATTTTAATGGATTTAGCATCCTTTGTACGAATTCGTAATTCTCTTTTGTCAAACTAGCGAAATCTACTGGAACAGAGGGTACTTTATTTCCGTTATGGAGCAAAACACCCTTCAGACTTGTTTTCGATGCATCTATGAAAAGTCTCCACTCCTGTGAAATATAAATGAAGTTCAGCACGTTCATCAGGCCAGCAACGTCATTGCAAAATGTCAGTGCTTCGTCAGTTGAAAAATAAGAAATAAAGGCATGTTCTCTGTGCCTGAACACACTGATTTTAGTACTTTGGTGCAGTAAATTATACTCTTGTTATCTTGAATCAAGCAGCTGTGCCTTTTGTTTACTTAGTCCTAGATCACGTACTAAATCACTTAAATCTGCCTGTGTTAACAAATGTGGCGATGACTCACTTGTGCAGTGATATAAAGAACCATCATCTGTGATTTCTTCAGTACTACTTATTTCACTGTCACTCGGAATTTGACCTCGAGCTCTTGAAGGTACTGGAAGGTTGTCGGAATGTTGCACTGGCATTCTCGCTGAAGGCAGATCTGGGTAAACAATGCGCCTCTTCGACTTTTTGTTTGTAAAACCCTGAATTTTTGTTAGACAGAAATAACAATCAGTAACATCGTCCTTAGGCTCCCTCCATACCATGGGAACAGCAAACAACGCCACATTCTCTTTACCTTTCCACCACTGAATTAGTTTGCAGTAACTTGTAGCACAACAGAAATGTGGTGCCCATTCTTTATCTTGATCTGCTACCTCTACTCCAAAGTAATGTTTGTATGCTTTCTTCATGACTGAAGAAATTTTCTTCCTATTTCTGGCAAAAGTGAACTTCCCACAGATGTAGCAGAAGTTGTCCGGCTTATATCGACATCCACGACGTGGCATTTCTGCAAATTTAAAAATACCACTTTGGTAATACACCTGTATTAAATTAATAGTAGGGAACTAGAGGAACGCTGATGTGTAAAAACAAGCAGTCGTTTTACCTTCAGCACCAGGCTCAATCAGTATACACACAGGAACTAAAAAATTCAACCGTGCTCGGAAATATGACAGTTACTTGTCAGCCAAAACACCCACTCGTTAAGACTGACACAAATTGCGGCTAACACCACTGTTGTAAACTCGATGCACCTGCCCCTAGGAGGCAAGAAGCTTTACTGCCGAGGCAGCAACCGGCTGTCGCCGTTCGAGTTAATGAAATGTTTCAGGTGGTCTTAATGACATAGGTGTGGTGGGGGATTATCTAATGATGTCTGATTCTTCCCACCTGCTGTTGCACAAGAAATTATCACGTTCTATCACTACTGGATGCGGCAACATACCGGTATTTCTCTATAACGTCTCTGTGTTTGCCATGAATTGTGAATGTACATATATATACATATTACATAAAAAGTATCCCTGACAACGATATTTTGTTTACATATTTGAATTTCCCAAGGTAAAATGGTCTAGAAGCACATACTTTAATATCAGAAATAGAACCCATGTCGAACAGTGTAATCCATTGACGTACTGTATGACAGCTTGACTTGAAGAATGACGCGAGGTTTTTGGTTGTTTTTCGTGATTTCATCGATGGCTTGTAACAAGCAAATTATTTCCCGTTCATTGTCAACCCTTCTTCTAAACAAGCAACGGTCGCGGCATGGCCAGTGTAATAAAGGAAACAAGCTATTAACTTCTTCGAGGCGCTCTGCTATTAGATCACTTTTATTGATTTCGGATAATTTTGCGTCGCCCAAATAGTTGATTGCTCCTTAGTTTCCGGCTCGTACGAAATCTACTTTCGGGGTAAATAGCAAATAGTGTTGCATACTGTAACGCAATATTTTTTTTTTCCTTTTTGTAGAGAGTACATTTGTTTTCTTCGAGTATCACTGTATTGCCCAGCTTAAATTATTCTTAGCCTTACCTAAAAATAAATCTAGTTGCTACCTTTATTCTGTTTCTAAGATATTGAAGCAAAAAACTCCTCCGCTTCTCGCCTTGGCCGCTCAGTACTGTAAATATCGCAAATAACTGGTTACGAAAAGTGGTGGATACTAGAAACAGCCTATCCTAAATAATGGTGTTACTTGCTTCCCGTAGTTCCAGACCAGAATGTCTACTTGCATAGCACACATCAATAAGTAGACTGTTTGTATTTGGGGTCTTGCAACATCTCGAACTAATCTGGATGGCATTAATACTAGCATCATTTACACAATCCAAATACCACCGAGTCTATTATAGCTCGGAATAACCTTCGACAACAACACCAAAAGAGAAAAACAGTCATCATTCTCAGTAGACACATTGCTGGCTATAGATTAGCTGTGAACTGTGAATAACGATCGATGCAATTACCGATCCAACAACTATACATTAAAGATATCTATCAAATACTGTTTGTCCCAATTCAGTACTGAGTTGTCTGGAACAAATATTAGTGTTGCATGTCACGGTTTCGTCACTTCTTTGCGAAACTTGGAAATACTAAAAAAAGGAAAAGATTTTAATTGAAACAGAGATACTGAAACAGCAATTGTATCCAATTTAACCGAAAGATATTTACTTTTCTGTCATCTGTTAGCAGTTAGATTGCTATACACAGCCGACAAGTTTACCCAGTCGACTCAAAACCCAAAATTCAGCTGTCTTAAAAAGAATCATTCTGATCATGAGTAGAAATTAAACGAAAGCAAGGGAACAGGGCTGATTGTATGTTATGGCCGACAATTGGTTCTGCAGCCGCCCAGTTTTGATGACGTGGTCTTTCTGTTGCGTCCATGACGCGTAATCCAACATTCCATAGTTCAGACGATTTGGGAGCGCCTTCCTCCCCGGTGAACGTCTATAGATATGTAATGAAATTTACACATCAATTCACAATAAATGAAAAAAAAAACAATTTACATAATTTAGACGAATTTTTATTACTATTCAGCGTAACGTTTCTCTGTATATAAGATTGCGCACATACCCTTGTTTCGTGACGCGTTTTTTTTTTTTTTAATTTTGGCCCGTTTTAAACTGCCATGACCATGGAGACGTCAACCTAATATCGTGTAACACGTATTAGATACCGAAGAGCTAACAGAATGCAAGGATGTTGAGTGCTACATTTCAACCCTCTTTCCAAATGGGCATAGACATTCTCTATGGATAAAGATTGGGTTATTTATCGGGGCAGTCGAGGTGCGATGGAGTGCCTGATTGTTAAACTAGAAACCTATGCCTGCAGATCTGTGAATGCGGCTGTTGTCATTGTCGACGATAGGGATTTCCACAGCATAATCATCGTGAATATGTAGAAGGAAAGACAATCTTAATCGCTGAGAATGTTAAAATGAACGTCCTGGTTCATGTTCACGGTAGCCCAACTAAGTGGACCCACGTATTGTTACGGAACAGATTCCGAAGACATCACGGAACCCCCTAAAGGCTCAGCGATACAGATCAAGCACTGCATGGTCGATGCATAATTTGAAAAGAGGGCAAAATCGCAACTCATCGGAGCGCTGTACACACGCTTCTAGTTAGCTGCTGTCCAGTTTCTGTTTCGTTTGGCCCATTGAAGACGTGCTGCTGGGCCATGGCCTTTTACTAGGTACTCGACTTCAACTGTCCATGGCAAAAACATCCTTAGCAATGTTTGCTCGGAAACTGGTTAACCGGGCCTGTATTCACTGGCGGCAGCAGTTCCAGGCAAGTTTGTAGCAGAGTGTAACTGGCAAGAGTCGACTCTCGTCTCCAGGTCCGCAACTGGTTGTCTAGTGGCTAGCGTTGTTGCCTCTGGATCACGAGGTCCCGGATTCGATTCCCGGCCGGGTTGGGGATTTTCTCTGCCCGAGGATTGCGTGTTTGTGTTGTCATCATCATCATCATCATCATCATCATCATCATCATCATCGACAGTCGCTAGATAGTAGTGTGCGTAGATTGGCTGGGGCTGATGACCGCTATGTTGAGGCCCCACATACCAAACATCATCTCGTCTCCGGTCCCTGTCGATTACATCGCTTTTCATACACTGTGTTTACTTGGCTGGGTGTAGTTCACTAGTCGTTATAGAGACGTAGGATATTCCGCGATGATGAACAAATGTGGCAGCTTTATTAACGCTTTGGTTACAGGCACGTCCAAACACGGTAGCTCATTTCTGTTGTTCTGTCGCTGGCTTCGTCTCTGATTCCACGTAATCAAGTGTTCCATACACACCATTTCACTGCCATGACTTAGGTCAATGGTTGAGGGTCGCATGACTGCCTAGTACAGTGGTCGTCAAATTTTTTTGTTCAAGAGCCAGTACTGAGATAGTGGAAGGACACCTTGGGCCGCAAGTGTACCGATCTTATTACTAATTTGTAACCTGAATGAGTTAGTATGGTGCGAGTACCCAATAGACTATCTATATTAAGGGCGCGATAACCTGATCGCTGGCCTCCAGGTACCCACTTTAAAAGGAGGCACCATTCGGAACACTTTTGTTTATTGCTGTCACCCTCAACAACCCCATTGTAATACTACTGTAACTACCGAAGGGGTGTCATGTTGCCTGTTTGAGGGACTGATTAATTGATTAGTAACAGCAGTTGTATTTATTTCTTAATGTATTATGTGAGATGAGACACGATCTCACAGATGTACTAAATGTTTTGAGTGCTATTTTTGTTCTACTCATTGTGCTGTAACAGGCTTAATTTGATTTCATGTTCTTTGTTACAAATATCCGCATTTGAAGTTGACCGTGTCTTTAAGCGCATTAACGAATCCATACATGTTACTTAGGTTTGAAATCTGTGCTATAGCAGCTACTCAGCATAAATTGCGCACACCCATGAATCGTCAGCAAAAAACAACGAAGCATCCCTCCCCTCACATCATCTAACCCGGAATGACCGCATTAGTTATCGCTTTGTCCGTAACTTAAGTGGCCAACTTATCTGGCGGCTGCAATGTAAATTACAGCTAAACACATCTCATAATAATATTTCTGTCTCTATATTTTTGTTACTGAACAGCAAAACAACAGTGTTAAGAAGCTCTTAATGTTAATTGCCGTTTTTGGATTCGGCTCTTAGTCGCTAGATGCGTATTACTGTAAAATATTGTTGCGAACCACGGGCCGCACAAATACATGGTTCGGGTCGCATGCGGCCTGCGGCCCACAGTTTGACAACGACTGGCCTAGTTGTCTACCGTGTACAGGGCTCCAAATCGATCAGTGTTCTTTTTTAAGGAAGTGACTAATATTTTGTCCGATGGGCTTGCAAACATCGTTACCCTATAGACTTAAGGCTGCAAAAGTAAAATTATCCAAGAATGCAAGTTCCAGTATTTCCCAAGTTCATACTTTAAAAAATTGATCTTTAATCGCTATAGAATTTGGGCGTACTGGTAATCGGTCTTCATGACGCAGGACTCGATAGACACACGCGTCTCAGCGCGGAATGGTGTACGGTGGTACGGTGAAGTGAAGTGCCTCCTGGTAGAGAGGTGCGCTGTTCGGTGAGAGTCACAGCTGTGGAAGCAGCGCGGTCGTAGCATGAGGCGAGATCGACGAGACGTTCGCAGCCGGCCGTGCGCGCCTCCGCATGAGTGGGCTCAGCGCAGAAATGGCTGTCCACGCGTGGCGGGCGAAAGCTATCGCTTCCCGCGCTCTAAATATACACGCCATTTGCGGTTGCGCCTGTCGCTAGTGAAGGCCACGCGTCGACGGCGCTCTGCGCGTCGCGTCTGTACGTGTGCGATGGAGACACGTGTGTCAGCGCGGAATGGTGTTTTCGTTATTAGGATTTAGCCATCTAGAGCATAGATGGAGCTGCGTGGTTTACCTAGACCCCAGAGAGATGAGAGCGGTTGAAATAATTATCGTCCAGTTGTCTCACGGACGTCTTCGTCTAATATTTTCGAAATAGTAATGTACTCAAGCATAGGCGTTTGCAGAAATTTCTCCAGAATGGAAAGATTCCAGAAGTTCTATTTATGATACAACTCATTAGTTGAATTTCAGATTGTGCCGTGCCCGAAGAAATAAATTTGACATGAAGTGCACAAAGCTAATTATGTCTAAATTTTTTAGGTAGGTAGAGTCATTTTCTTATATTATTATGGATCTACGTAACCTTCGAATACAACCACCAAATTCGTCGGTAGAACACTCTCTTAACAGTCTAGGACTCAACCAATATGGCCTTCATCCTCTTGGTTTGTCACGTTATTGTTTAGCACGACAGAGTGGATTACAGAACTCGTAACTCTGTAACTGGATGTTGCGCTAGCTTGCACCCCATATAATTTAACAACTATATAGTTTAAGAAGGTCCAAACACCCCATGTAATTTAACAGCCATATAGCTGAGGAAGGTCCAAACACCGTTTCGACCTTAATATTTAACCATTTCTTCATTTCGTTAAGAGCAGAAATTTTTATTTTTTTCTGTATTTACGCCCACAGATGAAGTATAGGTGAATGTACCTACCGCATAGATTGGCCGTATTCTTCACACTCTACTACAATCGGTCTGTCGTGAAATCTGAAAGTAGTCTCTGCAAGCCTTGATGCGTCACTTGCAAAGTTACGGTTGAGATTAAGATGCGCGCAAGCGAATTGGCTTTCCTTGTGGAAACTGGGGACAGACGCCGGCCAGATTAATGCAACCATGTTTATACTGTGCTAGATGCTGGAGCACACTCTTTTTGTTGCCCATTAAGGGCTGCACGTGGAAGCGCCAAGAGAAGATTTGTTCTCAATTTCGGTAATTTTCTGTAGAGATTCACGTTCCCTAAGATTGAAGAACAACCCTGGAACCGCTGCTACGCCAAGAGAACGGATAATTGGCTTGAACAACCAAACAATGTAGTTTTTACTGAAGCCGCCGTGTTACTCCCTGCATGCGGCTGAGTAGAATGAGAGAGAATCATTTCTATAAATATTCTGAAATTAAGAAAGTTCACTACATACTCCAGGAGGGAGCAGATGCTCCCTCTTGGTCCCCTTTCAGAAGCCTATGTATTCAAGAGTAGTCTCACATTTGAGCAAAAACAATTTGCTTAGCACATCGCAGTTTGGGTTAAAGAAGGTTGTTCGACTGAGAAAGCAGTTTATGCATTCACACTCCAAGTGAAACAAGCCTTACATAGTAAAATACCAGTTCTTATTCTTTGTGATTTTTTTCCAGTGGGTTTGATTGCGTAGATCATGTTCCTTTTTCAGACGTTTTTATGGAGCTGTTGGCTTCACAAACAATTATTTTATATAATACTTATCATTGGCTTCACAAACAACTATTTTATATAATACTTACCAAACAGAATGAACAAGAATTTTAGTGACTACGGAGAGATCACGAAGGAAATCACACAGGGTTTGTTTTGTGTTTACTCCTATTCCTTATATATATGTAAATGACCTCCCACTTAACATTAAGCAGGCATAATTCGTGCTTTTTGCAAACGATACTAGTGTTACAATAAATCAGATTAGAGGGGAAGCAGCAGAAGAAATTGTCAGTGTTGTTTTTCAAAGAATTTACTTATTCTCTGAAAATGGGATCTCCTTTCATTTTGAGAAAACATACTGTATTTAGTTCTCTGCAGTAAACAGTCGTATCCAAAATTGATGTGGCACATGTATAGGTGGCAGTAAACAAAATGGTTTTTCAGTGTACGTATTCATGGAAACTTGAACCGGAAGAAACATATTGCAGAGGTGCTCAATTGAGTACGAACTTCGATACAGTTCAGGCTTAAATACAATTCGCGCTGTTGGATCCGTAGTAAGACGATGTTGTCGTCATCAGCGATGATTGCAGGGTGGGGTGAGCGGCGCTGCGCTCTGACGTAAGTAATCTTCCTGCAGCGGCGGCGTGTGGAACCGCATGAGGGCGTGTCTACGTCGGCGTCTCTCATTCGTTGCCGCGTGGTTTTATAGCGAGATACCAACTTTGACATAGGACTTCGTGCTTCGGACGACGCCACAGGACTCATCACTTAGAAATAACATATTGATCACAAAAAACGACCCCCTGTGGGTTCGGGGGTTAGAATAGGCCCGCGGTATTCCTGCCTGTCGTAAGAGGCGATTAAAAGGAGTCTCAACTGTTTCGGCCTTTAATGTGATGGTCCCCATTGGGGTTTGACCTCCATTTTTCCAAATTCAACAGAAGTACGAGTCTTTTGGGGAAGGACACCTCGGTGACATCCCCGTTCACGTCACTCCCCATAAGTCCTTAAATTTGGTCCAGGGGATTATCTTTCATAAAGATCTTCTTCTACAGCCTGATGACGAGCTACGGGAGAACCTGGCACGACGAGGTGTGCACATTGTCTGTCGTGTCTTTAGGGGGCCCAAGGATAATAGGATCGCTACCGGTGCCTTCATCCTGGCCTTTGAGGGTGACTGCTTGCCTGAGAAGGTCAAGGTCATGATCTACCGGTGCGATGTCAAGCCCTATGTCCCGCCCCCTATGCGATGCTTCCAGTGGTGGAAGTTCGGACATATGTCCTCCAGATGCACTGCCAGCCCCACGTGTCGTGATTGTGGACGACCTTCACATCCTAAAGTTCCATGTGCTCCGCCTCCCACCTGCGTTAACTGTGGGGAGCATCATTCTCCCTGCTCGCCAGACTGTGCAGTGTACCAAAGAGAGCGGAAGATACAAGAAATTAAGACCCTGGACCGTTTAACTTACCATGAGGCAAGGAAGAAGCTAGAACGGCTCAACCCCACATCTATGTTGAGGTGTTATGCTGCTGCAACTCTGCCGCCACCAGTTCCTGCAAAGACTCCCTTCTCAGTTGGCCCACAGAACAGTAAAGTTACGCCTGCCCCACCGCTGGTAGGGGCCACTCTCTCTTCCACTGCTCTGAAAACACCCGGTTTGGGAGCAGTGGACCCCGAACAACTGGGGACATCCATCCCCACCTCTCAGCCGGAGAGGCACCAGCCTCCTTCGGCTGCTCAGCCGGAGGGGCAGGAGCCTCCTCCGGCTGCTCAGCCGGAGAGGCACGAGCCTCCTCCGGCTGCTCAGCCGGAGAGGCACGAGCCTCCTCCGGCTGCTCAGCCGGAGAGGCACGAGCCTCCTCCGGCTGCTCAGCCGGAGAGGCACGAGCCTCCTCCGGCTGCTCAGCCGGAGAGGCACGAGCCTCCTCCGGCTGCTCAGCCGGAGAGGCACGAGCCTCCTCCGGCTGCTCAGCCGGAGAGGCACGAGCCTCCTCCGGCTGCTCAGCCGGAGAGGCACGAGCCTCCTCCGGCTGCTCAGCCGGAGAGGCACGAGCCTCCTCCGGCTGCTCAGCCGGAGAGGCACGAGCCTCCTCCGGCTGCTCAGCCGGAGAGGCACGAGCCTCCTCCGGCTGCTCAGCCGGAGAGGCACGAGCCTCCTCCGGCTGCTCAGCCGGAGAGGCACGAGCCTCCTCCGGCTGCTCAGCCGGAGAGGCACGAGCCTCCTCCGGCTGCTCAGCCGGAGAGGCACGAGCCTCCTCCGGCTGCTCAGCCGGAGAGGCACGAGCCTCCTCCGGCTGCTCAGCCGGAGAGGCACGAGCCTCCTCCGGCTGCTCAGCCGGAGAGGCACGAGCCTCCTCCGGCTGCTCAGCCGGAGAGGCACGAGCCTCCTCCGGCTGCTCAGCCGGAGAGGCACGAGCCTCCTCCGGCTGCTCAGCCGGAGAGGCACGAGCCTCCTCCGGCTGCTCAGCCGGAGAGGCACGAGCCTCCTCCGGCTGCTCAGCCGGAGAGGCACGAGCCTCCTCCGGCTGCTCAGCCGGAGAGGCACGAGCCTCCTCCGGCTGCTCAGCCGGAGAGGCACGAGCCTCCTCCGGCTGCTCAGCCGGAGAGGCACGAGCCTCCTCCGGCTGCTCAGCCGGAGAGGCACGAGCCTCCTCCGGCTGCTCAGCCGGAGAGGCACGAGCCTCCTCCGGCTGCTCAGCCGGAGAGGCACGAGCCTCCTCCGGCTGCTCAGCCGGAGAGGCACGAGCCTCCTCCGGCTGCTCAGCCGGAGAGGCACGAGCCTCCTCCGGCTGCTCAGCCGGAGAGGCACGAGCCTCCTCCGGCTGCTCAGCCGGAGAGGCACGAGCCTCCTCCGGCTGCTCAGCCGGAGAGGCACGAGCCTCCTCCGGCTGCTCAGCCGGAGAGGCACGAGCCTCCTCCGGCTGCTCAGCCGGAGAGGCACGAGCCTCCTCCGGCTGCTCAGCCGGAGAGGCACGAGCCTCCTCCGGCTGCTCAGCCGGAGAGGCACGAGCCTCCTCCGGCTGCTCAGCCGGAGAGGCACGAGCCTCCTCAGGCCTCACTCGTTCGGAAGGGGTCCCTTGGGGGAGTCCCTTCCAAGGATTTTACCAGTGTCTCGCAAGACGCTAGCCAGTGGCTGAGGAAGCCACCAGCTGCTGGTCGAAGGGCCTCACGCTCTTCCTCTGTTCCAGGAAAGCCCTTCCAGCATGCGAACCCTCCTCCCAAAGACAAGAGAGAGAAGAGGAAGCTCTCTAAGAAGCCTAAGGACCCAGTGGTTCCCGCGCCAACGCTTCCTGTCAGCTCAGCCTCTGAAGGTGAGGTCGAGCTCTTTGCGTCCCCTGATGACCTCAATCTCACCGTCTCAGAAACGATGGCTGTTACGACGTCAGTCACTCAGTCGGTGGCTCTGTGACTCTGTGAAGCAATTTGCTTTTTCAGTACCTTAATGCCCTTACAGGACACGCTTTGTACAATCCTCCAGTGGAATTGTGGCGGTTATTTTAGCCATCTCCCTGAGCTACGACAGCTTCTAAGCATGACACCTGCTTTCTGCATTGCCCTCCAGGAAACCTGGTTCCCAGCAATGCGGACCCCTGTCCTTCGTGGATACAGGGGTTATTACTGCAACCGTAGCACTTACAATAGTGTGTCAGGTGGAGCCTGCGTGTATGTCCTTACCTCTGTATATAGTGCTCCTGTGCCCCTTCAAACATCATTGGAAGCTGTGGCTATCCGCGTAAGGACTACCCAGGACATAACCGTCTGCAGTGTCTATCTCCCTCCAGGTGGTACAGTCTCCCTGACCGAATTGGCTGCACTTGTCGCCCAACTCTCCACGCCTTTTCTTCTCCTGGGGGATTTTAACGCCCACAATCCCCAGTGGGGTGGAACGAAGGTTACTGGCCGAGGCAGAGAGGTCGAGAATCTCATCTCCCAACTCGACCTCTGCCTCTTAAACACTGGCGCTGCCACACATTTCAGTGTGGCGCATGGCACGTTCTCGGCCATAGATCTGTCGTTGTGCAGCCCAGGGCTTGTACCATCGGTCCACTGGAGAGTCCACGAGGACTTGTGTGGTAGTGACCATTTTCCCATCTTCCTTTCACTACCACAGCGTCGCTTCCTTGAACGCTCGCCTAGATGGGCATTTAGCAAGGCAAACTGGGACACGTTCTCCTCTGCTGCCACTGTTGAATCTCTCCCCAACGGTACCATCGATGTGGCGGTTGAGACACTGACTGCAGCGATTGTTTCCGCTGCGAAACGTACCATTCCTCGTTCGTTAGGGTGCCCCCGGCGAAAGTCAGTGCCTTGGTGGTCTCCAGAGGTCGCTGACGCCATTAAAGAACGTCGGCGGGCTCTTCAGCGACATAAGCGGTACCCGTCTCTGGAGAACCTCATTTTATTCAAACGTCTCCGTGCTCAGGTCCGGAGGCTTATCAAACGGCGGAAACAAGAGTGATGGGAGAGGTACGTTTCCAACATTGGTTCCCGTACTTCACCCTCCCAGGTGTGGATGAAGATTCGGCGCATCTTTGGATTGCAGTACTCTACAGGTGTCCCAGGGCTTACCATCAACGGGGCGGTATCCACCGATGCCGATGCAATCGCCGAGCATTTCGCACGCACTGTGTTCGGGCCTCTGCGTCGGGGGAATTACCCGCCTGCGTTTCCCGCGCTCAAACGCCGGGAGGAAGGCAAACGGCTTTCTTTTGCTTCTCGCCACCCTGAGGCGTATAATGCCCCATTTAGTTTGTGGGAACTCCAGAGCGCCCTGGCACAGTGCCCCGATACAGCCTCTGGGCCAGATGGCGTCCACAATCAGATGCTCAAACACCTGTCCCCGGACTGTCAGCGATGTGTTCTTGCCATCTTCAACCGCATATGGGGCGATGGTGTCTTTCCGTCGCAGTGGCGAGAAAGTACCATCATTCCGGTGCTGAAGCCTGGTAAGGACCCGCTTAATGTGGATAGCTATCGGCCCATCAGCTTGACAAATATTCTGTGCAAGCTACTGGAACGTATGGTGAGTCGACGGCTGTGTTGGCTGCTCGAGTCTCGGGGTCTTCTGGCTCAGTGCCAGAGCGGCTTCCGTCAGGGCCGCTCCACCGCCGATACTTTGGTCTTCCTTGAGTCTGCAATCCGCACTGCTTTTCCAGGCGCCAACACCTCGTCTCCGTCTTTTTCGACCTCTCCAGAGCGTATGACACGACGTGGCGGCACCATATTCTCGCCACGTTGCACGGGTGGGGTCTCCGGGGTTCTCTCCCCATTTTTATTCAGAATTTTTTATCTGTTCGGACATTCCGCGTTTTAATTGGCACATCCCATAGTTCACTTCATATCCAGGAGAACGGCTTTCCACAGGGCTCGGTATTGAGCGTGCCCGTTTTCCTTGTGGCCATTAATGTCCTTGCAGCAGCAGTAGGGTCGTCTGTCTCACCCACGTTATATGCTGACGATTTCTGCATCTTTTTCAGCTCCTCCACCATTAGTGTTGCAGAACGTAGGTTGCAGGGAGCCATACGCAAGGCGCTGGCGTGGGCCCTAGCCCATGGGTTTCAATTTTCTCCTGCGAAGACTTGTGTTATGCACTTTTGTCGGCGTCGAACTGTCCATCCCCACCCTGAGCTTTATCTTCAGGATGCCATGCTCAGGGTTGTTGACACTTACCATTTTCTGGGATTGCTGTTCGATGCCCGGCTTACTTGGCTTCCACATATTCGTCAGCTCAAGCGTCAGTGCTGGCAGCATCTGAATGCCCTCCTCTGCCTCAGCAACACAACTTGGGGTGCAGATCGTAACACGCTGCTGCAGCTCTACAAAGCCCTTGAGCTGTCCCGACTGGATTATGGGAGTGTGGCGTATGGCTCAGCGTCGCCCTCAGCGTTGCAACTGCTGGACCCCATTCACCACTGTGGGGTTAGACAGGCGACAGGAGCATTCCGCACCAGTCCTGTTAATAGCCTACTTGCTGAGGCTGGGGTTCCTCCGCTCCACATTCGGCGTCTACAACTCTTAGCCAACTATGCTGCCCACGTTCGTTGTTCGCCTCGTCACCCTAACTACCGTCTCCTTTTCGCTAATGCGGCAGTCCATACCCCACACCGGCGGCCTGGATCAGGCCATACCATTGGGATCCGTGTTCGGTCACTCCTTAGTGATCTCGAGTCTTTGCCTCTTCCATCTGCTTTTCCGCAGCTTCGGCTGGACCTCTCACAATGGCAAAAGGATTCAGTTCCTCCTGCAGTCTTGCGCCGCCAATTTCTTGCTCTCCTCGACGCATCCCGCGACTCGGAGGTTATCTATACAGATGGCTCGATGGTTGATGGCCGTGTGGGGTACGCTTATGCTCATGCGGACTATGTAGACCAGCGCTCCTTGCCGGACGGCTGCAGTGCTTACACCGCAGAGCTAACAGCCATTTTTCGTGCCCTTGAGCGTATTCGTACCAGCACTGGCGAGTCTTTTGTCATTTGCAGTGACTCTCTCAATAGTCTACAGGCTCTTGACCAGTGCTACCCACGCCATCCCATTGTTGTTGCCATCCAGGAGTACGTTCATGCTCTTGAACAGCGTGGACGTTCAGTGGTGTTCATATGGACCCCGGGACACGTTGGGATAGCGGGAAACGAACACGCCGACAAATTAGCTAAAGAAGCCACCCGCAAACTGCCGTTGGAGATCGGCCTCCCGGCAACTGATCTCCGATCGGTGTTACGCCGTCGGGTCTTTGGGGTGTGGGCAGACGAATGGCGCACTCTGTCTGTACCCAACAAGCTGCGGCGTGTAAAGGAGACCACGACCGTGTGGGGGTTCCTCCCTGCGGGCCTCTCGCAGGTATTCTGTTATTCTCTGTAGGCTCCGCAGGCTCCGCATTGGTCACTCTTGGCTGACGCATGGTCATCTGCTGCGTCGAGAGGACCCCCCTCATTGTCGCTGTGGTGGAACCATGACGGTGGCCCATATATTGTTGGAATGTCCTCTTTTAACCGCCCTCAGGCGAACTTTTAATCTCCTGGGTGATTTATCGTCTCTTTTAGGTGACGATGTCTCTATGGCAGATCGTGTTTTAAGTTTTATTCGAGCAAGTGGCTTTTATAGGTCCCTCTAATTTTATTGCGTCACCCTCTTTTGTGCTGTATCTTTTACTTTGTTTTGTGTTGTAATTCGACTCCACCCTAATCTTTTAGGCTGGAGGTTTTAACGTGTTGCAGAGTGGCTGGCTCATCCTATTATTTTCGTGATCAGCCAGCCACAGTCCTCTGCTGTGCAGTTTTAATTCCTTCTGCCTTTGTTCTCTATGTTGTTTTTGTTGCTGTGCTCCGTTTTCCGTGTTGTCTTACCATTGACCATGGGGCTTTTCTTCCCCCGGAATTTTTATTTTAGTGCTTCGCCTGACTGGTGGATGGTTTCATTGTGCTCTGTGTTTTTATGAAACAAGGGACCGATGACCTTTGCAATTTGGTCCCTTTAATCTTTAAACCAACCAACCAACAAAAAACGAGCGCTCTTGGTAACATGTATTATTCATCTGTAGTCGTCTTGTAGACGTCAGCAAGACAAGTGAGACATTTAACTCACTCAGCAGCACTATTGTGCCATGTTACGGAAGTTGTAGAGTCAAAGTGGACTTTTTGATGCAAGTCTGCCCGTGTTGTTTGCAGTGAGGGCTTTTCTCGAAGAGAGTAGGCGAGAAAGGGAGTTGTTCAGGTTGGACTACCTTCTCAGCACATAATTTTAAAAGTGTCTACAAATGTCGAAGGCAACTGTTCGCTCTTATACGGTGTAATCCTTTCATAGGTAAGCAGGCACGGTTTTAGGATACAGTTCTTGGGGAAGAGGGGGGAGGGTTCCCTCCTGTCAATCTTTGAACGTGCCATAGATGCTTAGAATTATATATTACTTTGTTTACATCAGTGCTTAATTCGTCGCCTGTAGCTTAACCAGAAATTCCGTAATTTGAAAAGTTTCATCCGAAAATTTGAGAAGTACATATGGTACTCAATTTATTTAAAAACAATAGTAATTTTGTCAGCCTCATAATTTATGCGATCGAAATATGCACTCACCATTGCTAGTGTTTCACTAATCACGACTGTAAGAACTTCTTTTTGCAGGTTATGAGTATATGAACATGTTAACAGTGGGAAAGCTGTCTTTTCTCATAGGTTCGGGAATGTAGGTCTTTGTGTTATTTTTTCCTTCGTGGAAGGTATTTTTGTCTTGTTCTGCCTTGCCCAACTTCACTCAGTCTATGAACCACGTGTGGTTTATGCTAGTGCGGCCAACCTTTGAATGTGCGCCTTTACCTGGCTAGAATGTTACCGGTCAGGCCTTGAGCCTAACCACAAGGGCAAGCCATCGGGGTACAGTCGACAGGCGCTCTATATTTTAGAAAAGGTCAGAATTTTATGAACTTTTGTTATGTATTGGTGTAGAATCCAAACTTTCGATTTCGATAACGGTGTGTTAACTAAGGGGGAGCTGCAAAAGTGAGGAATTTTCTTAATTTTTCAGTTTTTTACCTTATTTTTTACCCTTACGTCTTGCAGAACGTAAAATTTTCTGTATTTCCCCTGGTCAAACTTACTTTCACATCATATACTAATCAAGATAGGGAGCTTCAAAGGAACGTAATGAAACTCAGATACTGAAATACAATTTCTCATTTAATTGTAGAACTTTTGAAAAAGATAATTGTACCTGCCTCTAACGATCAACACCTAACAGCGAGAGTCCCCTTTCGCCCCACCCTCCAGTGGGATGCTCATTTATGCCTACGGCTGCGTAAAAATGGCAGGAAAAAAATACGTCCTCCCAATATAAATATTAAACATACAGTATGAACGTGGGAGATGCGGTATTGCTGGAGGTAAAGCTGTGAGGGCCGGTCGTGAGTCGTGTTTAGATACCTCAGTCGGTCCCAGGTTCATGTGCCGAACTCGGCACATAGTTTTAACGTGCCAGGAAGCTAAGCTCCATTGCAAAGCTTCTTAGGACAGATAATTGACTGCTGGAGGCACATGCTGTTATGTGTTTAAAAGTGTTATAAAATTAAAATTATAGTAACAACTGCATTTATTTTTTGGGATGTTGGGCGTGCCTTTGAAGCTCTATATCTTGGTGAGCATTTGGCGTCAGGACAGACATTAAATCATTGCAAATTGTAGGAAATATAATGCTACATGTAAAAGGTTTAAGTGTTTTTTTTATCGTGGAACGCAAGGGGGGGAAATTTGGAGCAGACGTCGAAAAAGTGCCAAAATTTCGCGGATTTTTCTTATCTCCGTCCCCTCCCTCCGCCCCTTTCCCACGTCCCCTCCCCCCGCCGCCAAAATAGCTCAGGGTCCTCGAGGTCGAAAACATGAATTCTGTGCTGCAGACCACCTGTACACAACATACTGAAAGTCCAGGAAATTTTAGCTACTGCCGACTGGACTGCTCACGCAAGCTACTGAAAATATGCGGTGTTAAACATAGCGTGTAATTTTCAAGAATTCCTTGTTATTTTAGATACTTTGCTTTCATACTCCTGTATTCTCCTGAAAGTTAGCCCAGAAACTTTAGATTGTATATCGCTTTTTTCCATGCCAGTTTAAGCTGACTGTTAGAACCGCTCGATATAACCGGTTTCCGAAATTTTCTGTTTTTTTTTATTCCTATTCCTTACTGTAATAAACTTAAAAATCGAAGAAAGATTGAGAAATGTGGACTGTTTGTTTCAAAATACAATCAAAATATTAAAGTAAAGAGGCAAATAAAAGAAGACTTAGTCCGTCCGTCATTCGCTACTTTTTTCGAAAAGTGATAAGTGGTTGAATACAAAAAAAAATCGCCAGTATTCTACCATTGATTCTAATTTTAGAAACTTCACACAAAATCTATGTTGTAGCCGGGGATTATATCACTATTTTGGCATTACGCATAGTTAATTCTAAAGGGTGAAAACTGCTGGTAAAGAACTCTGCTTTTCGTATTGATTTGCTCATTTTCAAGGGCTACAAGCAGACAAAGCTTTTCGTGTATTACTGTTTCTGTAACGTTCTTTCTTTTTTGTTATTCCACAAAAATGGCAGACAGTTATTTAATCTTTTGGAGCAAATGAAGATTTATACTTAGTCGCTATGCACTTCTTAAAAATATTTCCAGACTAGGTTTGATACCATTCTGCAATACAACGGATGTCCGGCGACGAAGTCTTGCACATTGCACGTACACGCATTGCTTAAGCCACGACACACAGTAACAGGGACATTATTGTCTCAGCAATGCTATGCCATTTCTTATGCCATGTAGTTATTGCTTGTTTCTTTCAGCATTGATATTAAAATAGCACTGACAGATTTTTCCCATTCTTTATATAGTGTAATATTTCAAACCAATGTAAATTTAACGAATTGAAGTTACTCCTTTTTTTTAAAAAAATGTTTGTTTAAAAATGAAAAAATTTTGCCCTGCTGCTATGGCAAATAGATATACCAGTATTTTACCCGGTTATTAGTAAAAAAAATTAAAAATCTGTTACAACTTGATACCAAACAAATTCCGAAAAATACCGGTTATTCAGAACTAAAATACCGGTGTCTGTTTTGACTGGTCAGTTTTGCCCACCACTTGGATGATACCCACTGTGATAGCCCCCCCCCCCCGCCCTCCTTCTCCCCTTCCCCCGCCGTTCCTCCCAAATTCCCTCTAACAATTGGACTTAAAAGCAGAAAGTATTGCCGAATAGTTGGAGGCCACAGGGAGGCCAGCAATGGTGTAGGGGGGGGGGGGAGGAGAGGAGAGGAGAGGAAGGCAGGCGCCCCCGTGCCGGCGCCGTGGCGTCTGCTGCCCGGCTGAGTCACGGCCTGCCGAGTTGAGTCGATGCCAGACCCTCCGCGGCACCCCTGCCCACGTCTCGTGGCGGGGCAATTGTCTGAGCCAAATACAGCGCACAGCGGCGTAGCTCCGGTCGCTGCACGCCACGGTCCGCATAAAAAAGGTCGCGGGCCGAGCCGTGTACCAAGCGATTCCGTAGTAGACTTTGATACAGTGCTCTCATGTACAGGTTACATTTACTGCTGGTAATCTGGATCAAGGCGACCCGAAACTGCGCGGATATCCGAAAACCACGGATATTACAAAATACACCTTTTTGCCCCGGGAGTCTTCTGTATTTACGAAATGTATTTTATGTCACGAATGAAAACTATGTTACTTCTACGCATTACTCGCCTAAAACTGAGATATTACGTTCAAAGTTACACCTAAACACGCTGTAGTGTATTAAAACTGCTGTTAGTTCACTTTCGGGAAGCAATCGTGCAATTATTTTCTGTTCATCTCTTTCATCCACTTTTTTCCCCATACGACGTAATCGTTTTCCGGGGAGTCAATGCACCAGTTTACGTATAGTGAAACGAATATTGTCCAACAAACTCTAATGATGATCAAAGCATCTCAGTGCCTCGGTTGTGTGTGATAACGGGAGCCTAGATTACCTTGTCACCGTTCTCTTTCTGTACTGAACACACTTCATTCACTATAACCACGTCATCTAGGTACGCAAATTCCCTTTCATATGCGTCACTGTTAAACAACGCGATGAGGTTTTCGTCACCTAAGTCTCAATGACCAGCAATTGGTATTCTGAACGAAGATATTCGTTCCGACTTAACAAACTACTTAAGGCTTCTTTCTTTATTTTTTCAAAAATCGTCGAACTATGCATGGATAATTCGCTAGCCAGATAATCCGCTCCCAAATAATCGGTAATTTATTGAACTTGAAACTCTGCAACCCATCTTAAGGGTGTGTGCTGAAGTGTCCTTAGAAAAACCAATGTCGTCGTCGTCGTCGTCATCGTGCCCCCCTCCCGCCCCGCTTTCCTGTTCCATCCGCGAAAATGACGTGGGAAGCATGACTGTCATACGGACTGACCTCAAATATCCGGTTTGCCCGTCATGGTCATTTCACAAGATGTATCCATACAGGGTGTCCCAGGAGGAATACTCAGTGTTCAGGGATATGAAAGGAAAGCTCATTTGAGGCAACAACAAAAAACTGTTGTTGACATATGCCCTATTCCGAATAGTTACCGCGAGAGCACACGTTTAAAACACGTTTGTTTTCGGATTAGTGGCGCACTGACGCTTATCTCTGGATTGGTGATGGTAGTACAGTTAACTGTCCACCAAGATTGCCAAACCTTACGCCATTAGATTTTTGGTTTGGAGCTGGATGAAATCTGAGGTGTGCAAACGATAGGTGATTACGCGAGGTAAACTGCTTGGTCGCATAATGGAACTGTCGCCCACATTAGGGAACGTGGAGAGAAGGAAGTAATACTGTTACCAGACAAAGTGTTAGTGACTCCCTCAAAAGATCCATCCGTCGCTTCGGGCTGCTGTTGGCGCTCTAGTACTGGTACCAGGCGGTAGTTGCAGTGAAGTGGTGTGTGTGTGTGTGTGTGTGTGTGTGTGTGTGTGTGTGTGTGTGTGTGTGTGTGAACCGATTGTTAGGAGTTAGTGCAGTATGATGTGTCGACGGAAGAGAGAGAATGGCAGTTAAGGGCCTGTTGTTCACAATGTGCGTGTAACCACACTGTGAATGAAGTTGCGTGATTCGTTGGTGTAGTATTGTGGACTGGCCAACGCATTGACGGCGAATGGCGTACCACTAACAGCCACGTAATATGGCGTAAGAATAGTGATGACGAGCGTCACGCCTTGTCAATGACGATCCGTTTCAAACTAAGAATTGCTGTTGTCACAGAATGCAGGTCCATATCAACCATATCCAGCCGAAAATTGTGAAGGGAACTGGACGCAACGGACTTTCGTCGATGGGTACATCGCAAGAGACCATTGCTCAACGCGACACAAGAAGCTGAGAGTCTTCGGTGGGCCGAACAACACAAAACTTAGTAGTTGATTCGAGGCATATAGTGTGACCCGACGAGTCGCGATTTTGCCACCTTTCAAATGACTCAAGGCTTTGAGCATACCGATGCACAAATGAGGTGCTTAACCGGCAATGTGTTGAAGGTTTAGCTGATGCCTAAGTTGGTTCTGTAATGTTCTGCAGGAACTTTTCGCACCATGATTTCGGTCCACTCATGCAGGTTAGGATGAACCGGGATGTTTATTTCAACATTATCGGTAAGTGTGGTCGACAGCCGCTTGGGGGTATAGGGGTTGGAGAAAAATGTGGAAACAGAGATGCATACGATGCTGTATTTGACCACGAACGACACCTGTGCGGTGCCCTTAATACGTTGCAAGTGTCTGTCGTGGTCAGATCACTATTTTGCTCTAGTTGTGAGTGCATTATGTCGGAGCTAAGGGAATTCTGACAGGGGCAAATTATTGGTGCTTGCATGGTGGGTGCTTACGTAATCTACATCTACATTTATACTCCGCAAGCCACCCCACGGTGTGTGGCGGAGGGCACTTTACGTGCCACTGTCATTACCTCCCTTTCTTGTTCCAGTCGCGTATGGTTCGCGGGAAGAACGACTGTCTGAAAGCCTCCGTGCGCGCTCGAATCTCTCTAATTTTACATTCGTTATCTCCTCGGGGGGTATAAGTAGGGGGAAGCAATATATTCGACACCTCATCCAGAAACGCACCCTCTCGAAACCTGGCGAGCAAGCTACACCGCGATGCAGAGCTCCTCTCTTGCAGAGTCTGCCACTTGAGTTTGTTAAACATCTCCGTAACGCTATCACGGTTACCAAATAACCCTGTGACGAAACGCGCCGCTCTTCTTTGGATCTTCTCTATCTCCTCCGTCAACCCGATCTGGTACGGATCCCACACTGATGAGCAATACTCAAGTATAGGTCGAACGAGTGTTTTGTAAGCCACCTCCTTTGTTGATGGACTACATTTTCTAAGGACTCTCCCAATGAATCTGAACCTGGTACCCGCCTTACCAACATTTAATTTTATATGATCATTCCAATTCAAATCGTTCCGCACACATACTCCCAGATATTTTACAGAAGGAACTGCTACCAGTGTTTGTTCCGCTATCATATAATCATACAATAAAGGATCCTTCTTTCTATGTATTCGCAATACATTACATTTGTCTGTGTTAAGGGTCAGTTGCCACTCCCTGCACCAAGTGCCTATCCGCTGCAGATCTTACTGCATTTCGCTACAATTTTCTAATGCTGCAACTTCTTTGTATACTACAGCATCATCCGCGAAAAGCCGCATGGAACTTCCGACACTATCTACTAGGTCATTTATATATATTGTGAAAAGCAATGGTCCCATAACACTCCCCTGTGGCACGCCAGAGGCTACTTCAACGTCTGTAGACGTCTCTCCATTGATAACAACATGCTGTGTTCTGTTTGCTAAAAACTCTTCAATCCAGCCACACAGCTGGTTTGATATTCCGTAGGCTCTTACTTTATCAGGCGACAGCGCGGAACTGTATCGAACGCCTTCCGGAAGTCAAGGAAAATAGCATCTCTGTTTCCGGAATCCATGTTGACTCCTACAGAGTAGATTCTGGGTTTCCAAAAACGACATGATACGCGAGCAAAAAACATGTTCTAAAATTCTACAACAGATCGACGTCAGAGATATATGTCTATAGTTTTGCGCATCTGCTCGACGACCCTTCTTGAAGACTGGGACTACCTGTGCTCTTTTCCAGTCATTTGGAACCTTCCGTCCCTCTAGAGACTTGCGGTACACGGCTGTTAAAAGGGGGGCAAGTTCTTTCGCGAAGGTGGCCGAAGTGTTTGGGGTTTCATGAGACACAAGATCGAAGATTTATACCGCATACAGCGAAAGCGGAAAAACGTCATCCGCTAAGTCACAAAGCGCACAAAAGTGTGTGTTGAGTGATCATTGCGGACGGTCGTTGAAAAGGATTGTGACGACATACAAGGGAACGAGAGCTGCAAGAGTCACAGAAGGACTGAATGTCGCATTCGCGGTCCTTGTTAGCACCAAAACAACACAGGGGACATAAGTTGGGAATTGCCGGACAAGCTGGAATCCCGAAACTACTCATCAGTGATGCAAATGCCCGTAACAGGATAAAGTGGTGGCAATGTCGTAAAACCTGGACTATGGTGCAAGCAGTGGAAGAAAGTAATTTGGTCGGATGAGTTTACTTCCCAAGAGCGAAACATGACGCCGGTTTGGTGATGATTTGGGCAGCCATATCGTGGTATTCCACGGGCCCCCTAGTTTCTATGCAAGGTCACGCTACCGCCAACGATTATGTGACCCCTTGGTTCACCTGGACAGTCATTTGCTCAAAAGTTGCTTGTCTGTTCGCCCGTACACATTTCTGCAGCCCGTGGTGCACCACAGTGGTTCAAAATGGTTCAAATGGCTGTTAGCACTATGGGACTTAACATCTGAGGGCATCAGTCCCCTAAAACTTGGAAATACATAAAACCTAACTAACCTAAGGACATCACACACATCCATGGCCGAGGCAGGATTCGAACCTGCGACCGTAGCAGTCGCGAGGTTCCGGACTGAAGCGCCTAGAACCGCTCGTCCACCACGGCCGGCGCACCACAGTGGCCTGGCCCCGGGTTTGGATAGCGCCATTTTGGCATGCACCGTATATTTCAACCAAGGCAGCACGCGATCAGTTTAGAAACTTAGCCGCTTCTGAAATGCTTCAAACCTTAGTCCGAACGTCAATGATCATGCCCTTTTGGACGTCAGATACTTAGCTACATTTCCACAGTACGACTGCAGAGCTTTCCGCGTCCCCAAGCACGCTTTGTATACTGAGGTGACAAAAGTCATGGAATACCTCCTAATATCGTGTCGAACCTTCCTTGCAGCAACTAGACGTGGCATGGACTCAAAAGGTCAGCGGAAGTCCTCTGAGAAATATTGAGAATGCTCAATTGCAAAAGTGTTGGCCGGTGCATTATTTTGCGCACGAATTGACCTCTCGATTATGTTCCATGAATGTTCTATGGGATTCATGTCGGGCGATCTGGACGGCCAGATCATTCGCTCTAATTGTCCAGAATGTTCTTCAAACAAATTGCTAACAGTTGTGGCTCGGTGACACGACACATTGTAATCCATAAAAATTCCACCGATGTTATGGAACATGAAGTCCACGAATAAATGCATCATTTCCAGTCAACGATCGGTTCACTTAGACCACAGCACGCAGTCTGTTAGCTCTGACAACTCTACGTAAACGCCGCTGATCTCGGTCGTTATGTGAAGGTCGTCGGCCACTGCGTTGGCTGTGGTCAGAGTTAACGCCTGAAACTTGGTATTCTCGGCTCGCTCTTAACACTGTGGGTGTCTGAATATTGAATTCCTTAACGATTTTCAAAGTGGAATGTCACATCCATCTAGCTCCAACTACCTGCCATTCCGCGTTCAAGGTCTGCTCATTCTCGTCGTGGTCAGAAACTTTTCACATGAATCACCTGAGTACAATGCACTGCCCTTTCGTACCTTGTGTACGCCGCACTGCTGCCATCTGTATATGTGCATATTACTGTCGCAGGACTTTGTCCACCTCAGTGTAATTTCTGTCCATATTTTCCCTCAACTTCTAAACACTTGCTCCATATCTTGACATGCTCCGTAATTTCGTGCTGGAAGAAGGTGTGTAGCATCGTGCCCATTAATTATCGCTGCACTCCATAACCTCGTCACCAGACAAAAACTTGGAATTAGCCAGGTGTTCCCTCATCGGACCAAGAAGTTAAAAATCACTTGGAGTTAGGACAGGACAGTAAGTGTTCCAGCAGCCGAAAAAGATTGTTTTGAATACTGAGGTTGGTTTCTGAGCTGTATGAGGTCTGGCATTATCATGAATCAGAATTACACCTGTTGAAAACTTTCCTCACCTCTTCGTTTTGATTTTGAGTTTTAGTTCTCCCCATAGCTCTTAATAGCTGTCACTATTCACCTTTTGATTTTTAGGGGTGTAATAATCAACAATGGACTTTTCATGTTACAAAATATTGTCATCATCAACTTTCCTGCAGAAGCTCGGCGTTTGAATTTTTTTGTCGTAAACGAATAATGATGCTTGTCCCTCCCCTCTCATTCCCCCTCTCGCATGCCCACACTTCTCCCCAATTTTATGCTGCTTGCTTTGTGGTTCGTTGTGATGGATAGACTTCTCGTCAACGGTTATTATGAGATTGAGAAAGTCTTCCCCCTTCTACAGGAAGCGTTAAATGGGAACTGACATTTCCAAACGACACGGACCTTGTGATAGTTTAGATATTCATATACGATTGCAAATCGTGAATCGTGCCTAACATTCCATTTATGCGCAATATCATAAGTTCTGATGTGACGCTCAGCTGTCTCGATGTCACTGCTCATTTACGAAGTAGATGGCATTCACGAACACTCTTCGGGGGCAGAACATTACCACTTTTAAAGCCATTTATCCATTCGTAAATTTTTCGCTCGCTGAGTTGGCAATCGCCAGACTGCAATTGCATTGTGCGAGCAAATTCCGAGGCTTTAGCCCCTTGAGAGTACAGAAAACGAATCACTGTCCACATTTCTTCGTCGGTGCTTACAGACAACGGAGCGCTTATAATACGAGGCGTGAAGTACCGTTTTGAAATTAAAACGTGCTAAGATATCTCAAAAATTTTATTTTTACATGAAAGCTTGTACCTTAATCTACTTTTCTACATAATTTCCGTCAATATTGAGGCACTTGTCATAACGTTGTACCAGTTTTTGAATACCCACCTCATATAAGTCTGCCGTCTGACTTGTTAACCACTGCATCACCACTGTTTTGACTTCGTCATCGTCTTGAAGACGCTGACCGCCCAGGTGCAGGAACAGATGGCAGTCACTGGGCGCAAGATGGGGCCTGTACGGAGGATGATCCAGAGTTTCCCGTCGAAAAGATGTGATGAGATCTTCGGTCTGATTCGCCACATGCGGACGGGCATTGTCTTGCAGCAAAACGATGCCCATACTCAACTTCCATGGACTGTTGCTTTGGTTCTGGTGTGAAGTAGGCCACCCATGTTTCATCGCCCGTAACAGTTTGGCTTAAGAAATCATCACCGTCGTTGTGGTACCGCTCAAGGAAAGTCAATGCACTGTCTAAACGTTTGGTTTTGTGCACATCCGTCAACCTTTTCGGTACCCAACGTGCGCACAATTTTCGGTAATTCAAGTGCTCGGTCACAATGCCATACAAAACACTACGAGAAACATAAGGAAAGTCATCCTGCAAGGAGGAAATCGTAAAGCGTCTGTTTTCTCTCAGCTTATTGTCCACTTCCTGCACCAAACTTTCATTAACGACCGAAGGACGCCCACTCCGTTGTTCATCATGCACATCTGTGCGGCCATCTTTAAATGCTATTACCCACTTTCTTACCACTCCATCACTCATAATGTTTTCTCCGTAAACTGTACAGATATCACGATGAATATCGATCGCTTTTAGGCCTTTAGCACTAAGAAATCTTATAACAGCCCGTACTTCACAGTCGGCGGGACTCACGATTATCGGAGGCATCTTAAACACTCAGTACACAACGTAAACAAGGAAGAATCAGACTGTAATGGCGTCAATGCGTAGATTAAGTTACAGGCTTTCATGTAAAAATAAAATTGAGATATCTTAGCACGTCTTTTTTAAATTTCAAAACGGTACTTACTTAAAAAACGGTCCTCGTAAAAGGCTCACCCACAAGAACAACCTAGAAGTTAAGGCATGACAATGTTGAATTCGTTCTTTCAACCCAAAGAGCAGAAAAAAAACTTTACTTATTTACTTACCATCGTGTAATGCATGAATGAAATATTTGTACCGTTGTTTTCATTTTCTTTCTATTCATGAATAGAGCTCGAAAAAAAGGGCGATATGTGTACCTGCACCACAGTACTACTGACATCATCGCTGAATCGTTTGCTCCGGCATCACGTCCGTAGCGTACAGGCCCCGTATTGATTTTTTTTACTACTCGTGCCACACGACCACTCATACCGGCAAGCCCCCTCCCTCCCAACTTCTTTCATCTAGATTTGTAATGAATGTTTGTCCTTCGTCGCGCAAGATCATAGAAAACGCGTATGTACTCGGCGCAAGCTGCTTGCTTCAGCGTATTGCTGAGCATGAGCTTTTATGACACTTTTAGTCACTGGCAAATGGCCTTCCAGCAGTAAATGGGAAGAAATTGAGCCGCGCACGGTACGGCTGTGATGCACTGCGATCTTGCAGCAGTCACGGGAGACTTGGACAGCACGCACGTGTTCACGGATGGAATCGCCTTGGATGTAGAAATGCTTACTGAAGAGGTGAAGAAATGCCCTGAAATATGGGACACATCTCACAAGGAGTACCATTATAATAATGAAAAGAGCGGCATGGTTTCAAGTAGGCCAATGTGAAAAGTATTGAGAGAGTTTTGCTGCGAAACCGCGTCAGGAGAAAAATGATCTGACCAGTTGTTGTCGCTGTTCAGTTATTTTGCTTTTGTGTTCTAGTAGTGTTGTTTTCGCCATTCAGAAGTTCAATTAGCTCGACACAGCACTCTGGCGAGACCCCTTTCATCTGAATGTACAACTCTTCAGTCAATAACAACAGTTTAAAATTGTTATTTTCATAGTAATCAATGGTTTAATGCGTAACAGGCACGCTGTCTCCTTTCTTCTGCCCATACAGGTTGCATTCCAATCTGGCGCGATTATAGCTGCAATGTCGAATCTCCCCCCTCCGCGAAAAGTGTGCAGTATATTGTTCGAGTACGAGAGTGAAACTAAGAGCAAAAGTTTTTATTCTTTATACAAAACAAGTAGGCAGCATCATCTTAATGAACATACTTTGCCACTTTGTCTCCATTCTTTGGACACATTCTTCCCCTTGTTCTGGAAATTTGAAAACAACCACTGCCAGCCTTACAATAGAACTCCTTTCCAGCTTCCTGAAGATACTGACGAACTGCTTCCCAAACATCCTCGACCGTCTCCTTATACAAACCTTGCATATTTTCCTTAACAAAAGCGAAATAATGGCAGTCACAGGATACCAAATCAGGACTAAAGAGATCATGTGAACGTGTTTCCCACCCCAATGTCGTAATGTTCTTCACAATGACACGAATAGTGTGAGGACGCGTGTTATCCTCTCGCAGGATGATAATTGTCTGGATATAGCGGGCAGCATGAATGGCTTGTCTAGGTGCAAGAAAGCCAGACTGCAACTTTGTGCATCCTAGAAGACACTGCCAGTAACTTTTGCAGCAGATGGCACTGTCTTCACTTCCTCCTTCGAGGCGAATCCATGTACTGCCATTCCATACTCAGGCATATTGTTTCTGGGTCGTAATCATGGAACCAGCTTTCATCGCCTGTGGCAATACTATAAAAAATAATCACCTTCATTTTGAAATCTCTGAAGGTTTTGGATGATTGTTAATTTCCGAGGTTTTTGTTTTCAGTCAATAAACATGGCACCCAATGGGCACAAACTTTTCTATAACCTAAGCTTTGACTCATTACTTACACTATATCGTGTCCTACTGCAAGTTTTGTAGCGATTTCATTCACTGTATCACGCCTGGCTTCTCTAATTATGTCATTAATTTTTTTTTAAATGGAGACTCATTTTAGATACTCGTGTTTCCACCTTTGAAATGTTTTACTCATCTCATAATACGACTGGCACCAAAGCAGACATCTTCATAAGCACGTTGAAATCTGAAGTGAATTTCAGCCGTAGAATTTCACTCTTTAACGAAGAATTCAATGACAGCACGCTATCGAAACGAAGTACTGCCTGTGGTCACGCGAGACTCTGATGACGTAAAGATATACTAGCATGGGATGATGTTTGTGGATAACATTCCTGCAGTCGTTGTTTGCTGTTATTGGTGGTTGTTGTCTTCAGTCCATAGACTAGTTTGATACAACTCTCCATGTTATTCTGTCCTGTACAAGCCTCTTCATCGCCGAGTAACTACTGAAACCTACATCTATTTGAATCTGCTCACTGTATTTATGTCTTAATCTTCCTCTACAATATCATCCCTCCCTCCCTCCCCTCGTCCCTCCAGTACTAAACTGACGACCACTTGGTATTTCAGAACGTGTTCTATCAACTGATCCCTTCTTTTACTCAAGTTGTGCCACAAGTTTCTTTCCTTCCCTATTCTATCCAGTACCTCATTACTTACATGAACTACTCATCAAATCTTCAGCGTTATTCTGTAGCACCACATTTCAAAAGCTTCTATTCTCTTCTTGTGTGAACTATTTATCGTCCACGTTTCAATGCCATTCAAGGCTACACTCCAAACAAATACCTTCAGAAAAGAGTTTCTAAAATTTAAATCTATATTAGACGTTAAGAAATTTCTCGTCTTCCGAAACACACTACTCGCCATTGCCAGTCTACATTTTATATCCTCTCTACTTCGGTCTTCAGTTGTTTTGCTGCCCAAATAGTAAAACTAATCCGTTGTTTGTAGTGTCTCAAAATGGTTCAAAAGGCTCTGAGCACTATGGGACTTAACATCTGTTGTCATCAGTCCCCTAGAACTAGGATCTACTTAAACCTAACTAACCTAAGGACATCACACACATCCATGCCCGAGGCAGGATTCGAACCTGCGACCGTAGCGGTCACGCGGTTCCAGACTGAAGCGCTTAGAACCGCACGGCCACACCGGCCGGCTGTAGTGTCTCAGTTCCTAATCTAATTCCTTCAGTATCAAATAAAACTAAGAGTGTCGTTAAATAAGTAGTGCCCCACATTTTTTTTAAAAATCCATTTATATACACAGATCAAAGTCCTTGTTGGTGCTTCACATTTGATGTCTGTTCTGTGCGCCGCTGAAGTTTCGAACCGTTCTGGCAGATGTCAGGGCCGTAATACAGTGTCAAAATGACGTCTACATATGACTCACGTTACAAGCAGCGTGCTGTTATTGAAGTCTTGTGTGCACAAAAAGGAACCGTGGTGAACATCCATAAACGTTTGTGTGCAGTGGATGGCGATACTGCAGTTGACAGTACAGTTGGGCAATAGGTAAAGAAAGATACAGCCTCAGGAACTGCAGAGACGTTTGTGGGGCATTACTTATTGAATGACCCTCGTATATTGTTCCAGAGACCTTTCGAAGTCTGACACCTGTAATGTATACATGCAGACAAAAGTGACGAATGAAAATTGTACCAAGTCCGGGATTCGAACCTGGGTCTCTTGCTCACTAGGCAGACATGCTAAGCACTACGCCACCTTTGGCTTTGCACAACAGCACGGACTACCCTAGCACGTCTCCCTCCTCAATCCAAATTTCCATTCACTCCTCAGCTCACTTGGCATTCCCTGTAAACTCGAACAGCATTGTAGAGGCTCTCCAGCTGTATTGGTAGGTAATCCTGCAACAAACACCACTGACATTCCAATTCACTGTATTTTCATTTTGTTAATGTCAGTTGGCATTGTGCCATTTAAAAAGTGAATATTTGCACACAAAAATAAAGTTTATAAGTATTATTACAATCTGTTTATTAGCTAACAATACGAGGTCCTGACTTCCAATCCATTCTGTGAAATCCGCACATCAATAGCACTTTCCATTTTCACAATATTTGCTGTGAAAGTTTTAGGTGATTTACCCTGTGTGCATCCTTCAGCATCGCGTGATGTAATTCGACTACATTCCGTTACTATTGTTTTTCTTTTATTATTGTGTATCTTATATACTCACTTTGAAGACGCCATCCATTCTGTTGCTCTTCCAAGTCCTTCCCTGTTTCTGACCGAATTACAATGTCACAGTATTCCCTCGCAATTCTCCTGAATCCAAACTGCTTCTCCCTGTGGCCGATATCTAGCACTTTTCTGCATCTACACACAAACCTGCTAGCCACCGTACGATCCGTGGCAGAAGGTACCCTGTACCACTACTACTAGTCGTTTCCTTTCCCATTCCACTCGCAAATAAAACGAGCGAAAATCGGCTATCTATTTGCCACCGTTTGAGCCGTAAGTTCTCGTATTTAACTTAGTGATCTTTATGCGAAATGTAATTTGACAGTAGAAGATGTCAGTTTCCTGAATTTTCTCAATAGTGTTCCTCGAAAAAACGTCGCCATCCCTCCAGGGATCCCCATTTGAGACCCCCCACCGCTGTTAACGCTTGGCGTATTGTTCAAATCTATCGGTAACAGATCTCGCAGTCAGCCTTGGAACTGCGTCGATGGTTTTCTTTAATCCGATCTGGTAAGTATTTAAAACACTCCAGCAGTACTCAAGAATAGATCGCGCTAGCGTCCTGTTTGCAGTCTCCTTTACAGGTGGACACTTTCCCACTTTCCCAAAATTGTCCCAATAAATCGAAGTCGACCATTACCACAATTATTCTGTAAATAATCCGTGACAATATTTTGCAACCATGACGTTTTAAACTTACAGTTCGCTATCGTTTTGTTACATTGTTGGAACTGGAACAATTTTAACAGTGGATTGCTCACGACTTTCGATACCGTAAGCCGGGTATACTTGGTCCGATTTTCGGATTAAGATGTGATTGTCAAGACTGTTTTTCATCTTGTGTGATTTGTGATAGAAACATAAGGGATTATATGAAAGCGTTAAAATGCAAAGGAAATTATGGAACCGATTGCAGGTGGTCAAAAGAAGAGATTTGGGGATACATTGACCGGACAACACTTTCACCACAACAGTCAACTACCAGTCAATTTTGTGGTCAGTATTTGAAAAACAACGAAACGTTGACCACTCATAAATAAATACACTGAACTGAAGTTTTTTAAGCGCTTTATTAAACCTCATAAAAGAAAAGTATAGCCTAGTGCAGCACGTAAGTCACAGTGTGATCGATCATCAAAATTATAAATATAATGAAAGGTACTGCTGGGATGGAGTACCACGCAATAGCTCCAAATTTAGTTGAGTATAATACTTCCAATTTCTTCTAATTTAAACCTAAATCCTCCCGTCAGAACATCCGGTGCAGTTAGAACTAAGATTATCTGTTATCCGTTTATCGAGTCAGTAGCTGGCATTTGTGGCCAAACAAACTCCATTCCTTGTTTATGCAGATTCTTGACATCATATCTTATACCTGAATCACTCTCTGAACCACAGTAGCTCGCAATTGAGCGGTACATGACTGACATTTGTTTTTCTTATTTGTGGATATATTACCAGTTAGAAATGAGCCTTCTTCTATACGCCGAACGTTATTGTTTGTGTTCCTTAGTTCCACACTGTCATTGCATCAACACTAATAAACTGTGTGTGTGTGTGTGTGTGTGTGTGTGTGTGTGTGTGTGTGTAATCCTGAGGTAACAATGACCAGTGCTTAAAGAAACTCCAAAATGAGAAATTATGCACGTTACCTCAGTAATCGTAATATAGTGGCAGATATATAAATGTGATAAAAAAACTAATCAGTGATCTGTTTTGAGAATTTATCGAGCAACAGAATGAAATGTTCACTCTGTAGCGGAGAGTGCGCTGATACGAAACTTCCTGGTAGATTGAAATTGTGCGCTGGACCGAGCCTCGAGCTCGGAACCTTTGCCTGCCGCAAGCAAGTGCTCTACCAGCTGAGCTACCCAAACACGACTTACGACCCTTCCTCACGGCTTTAGTGTCGCCACTACCTCCTCTCCTACCTTCCAAACTTCACAGAAGTTCTGCGAAACTGGCGGGAATAGCACTTCTGGAGGAAAGGATATTGCAGAGATGGCTTAGCCGTAGCCTTGGGGATGTTACCAGAATGAAATTTTCGTTCTGCAGCGGAGTGTGCCCTGATACGGAACTTTGGCTGAATCTTGAGTCGTGACTGGGTAGCTCAGTTGGTACAGCACTTGCCCTCGAAAGGCAAAGTTCCCGAGTTCGAGTCTAAGTCCGGCTCATAGTTTAGTCTGACGGGAAGCTTCATACATGATATAGGTGAAAAGGCCAAGACATTTGTAGTTAAATAATACTGGTGGAACTTATTGGCAAATTAAAACTGTGTGCCGGACCGAAACTCGAACTCGGGACCTTTGCCTTTCGCGGGCAAATGCTCTACCAACTGAGTTACCCAAGCACGACTCACGCCCCGCCCTCACAGCCTCACTTCTGCCAGTACCTCGTCTTCTACCTTCCAGACCGGCCGGTGTGGCCGTGCGATTCTAGGCGCTGCAGTCTGGAACCGCGAGACCGCTACGGTCGCAGGTTCGAATCCTGCCTCGGGCATGGATCTGTGTGATGTCCTTAGGTTAGTTAGGTTTAACTAGTTGTAAGTACTAGGGGACTAATGACCTCAGAAGTTGAGTCCCATAGTGCTCAGAGCCATTTAAACCATTTTGAACCTACCTTCCAAACTTCACAGAAGCTCTCATGCGAACCTTGCAGAACTAGTGCTCCTGAAAGAAAGGATATTGTGGAGACATAGCTTAGCCACAGCCTTGGGGATGTTTCCAGAATGAGATTTTCACTCTGCAGCGGAGTGTGCGCTGATATGAAACTTCCTGGCAGTGAGGCTGTGAGGGCGGGGCGTGAGTCGTGCTTTGGTAGCCCAGATGGTAGAGCACTGGCCCGCGAAAGGCAAAGGTCCCGAGTTCGAGTCTCGGTCCAGCATACAGCTTTAATCTGTCAGGAAGTTTCATATCAGCGCGCACTCCGCTGCAGAGTGAAAATCTCATTCTGGAAACATCCCCAAGGCCTTGGCTAAGCTATGTCTCCGCAATATCCTTTCTTGCAGGAGCGCTAGTTCTGCAAGGTTCGCATGAGAGCTTCTGTGAAGTTTGGAAGGTAGGAGACGAGGTATTGGCAGAAGTGAGGCTGTGAGGGCGGGGCGTGAGTCGTGCTTGGGTAGCTCAGTTGGTAGAGCACTTGCCCGCGAAAGGCAAAGGTCCCGAGTTCGAGTCTCGGTCCGGCACACAGTTTTAATCTGCCAGGAAGTTTCATATCAGCGCACACTCCACTGCAGAGTGAAAATCTCATTCTGAATACTGGTGGATTTTGCACAACCAGATTTTAATACAACTATTCGTAAAATAATATAAGTCGCAATAGTTTCGCCACCTGCTGCACAAGAAAAATGGCGTCACGAAAACACTAAACAGGCAACTGAGAGCCAACAGAGAACTGTAAAAGTTTTGACGTATGAGTGGCCAACGTAGCCACTGGCGGATGAAGTATACCCGGTGAACGGTATGGGCCTCGTACGTATATTAGTCGATCGAGACAAGAAAGTCGTTCATTTTTAGGGATGGGCTTGTAGAGTGTAAATGTGTTGTCGCTGCCTGGCCCCCGTGCTGACGGAGCACGCTTTGTGTTGCACGCAGGCTCGCCGCTAGAATGGCAGTGGGTGAGCGACGGTGCGCGTGTTGCAGAGGCGTTGCTGCAGAGCCGGCCCCTGCCGCACATCCCGGACGTGCCCGACGGCGAGACACTGGGCCAGGTGGGCTCCGTGTCGGGGGCCGGGGCGGGGGCGGCCACGGGGGCCGGCTGCGTGCCGGCCGTGGGCGGCGGCGGCGGCTCCGGCGGCGGCGGGGGCGGGTCGGCCACCGCCGGCTCGGGCTCCGGCTCGCTGGACGCCGCCGCCCGCTGGACCTCCAAGGAGAACCTGCTGCAGGCGCAGGAGGACGACGACCCGCAGCTCTTCGTCGCTCTCTACGACTTCACGGCCGGGGGCGAGAACCAGCTCAGCCTCAAGAAGGGTGAGCACCTCGCCACGCGGGCTGCTTTCCACTTAGTTTTCATCCAGTTTGTGCAAATTTCCTCGCCGATATACGACGTCTAACATAATAGGATGTAATTACAGCTAAACGTGCACTTCTGGTGTTGGCGGCTTTGCTGCTGTTGGTAAATTGGCGCGATGAATCGTGGGAAGTCAACACGACGAATCATGAATCAGATGTATATTGAGGTGACAAAACGAGCGAGGTGGTGCAGTTGTTAGCACACTGGGCTCGCTTTCGGAGGACAACGGTTCAAATCCGCGTACGACCATCCTGATTTAGGTTTTCCGTGATTTCCCTAAATCGCTTCAGGTAAATGCCGGGATGTGTCCTCTGGAAAAGAGCAGGGCCGATTTCCTTCCCCATCATTCCCTAAATCAGAACTTGTACTCCGTCTCTAATAACCTCGTTGTCTCTGAGGTGACAAGTCATGGGATAGCGATATGCACAGATACAGATGGCTGTAGTATTTATTGCCTGCACGAGGTATAAGTGGCAGTCACTGGTGGAGCTGTCATTTGTACTCAGGTGGTTAATGTGAAGGACTCCGACGTGATTGTGCCCAACGGTGGGAAGTAACAGACTTCGTACCTAGAAAGGTAGTTGGAGCTAGATGCACTAGATCATTCCATTTCGGAAATTCAGTATTCCGAGATCCACAATTTCAACAGCATGCCGAGAAAACCAGATTTCAGGCATTACCTCTCAATAGTGGCCGACGGCCTTCGCCTAACGACAGAGAACAGTGGCGTTTGCGTAGAGCTGTCATTGCTAACATTCAAGCAACACTGCGTGAAGTAACTGCAGAAATAAATGTAGGGCATGCGATGAATGTATTCGTTAGGACTGTGCGACGAGATTTGGCGTTAATAGGCAATGCCTTTGCTAATGGCGCGACGTCGCTTTCAGCACCTGTCCTGGACTCGTGACCATATGTGTTGGACGCTAGACGACTGGAAAACCGTGACTTGGTCCGATGAGTCCCGATTTCAGTTGCTAGGAGCTAATTGTAGGGCTCGAGTGTGGCGCAGGCCCCACGAAGTCGTGGACCCAAGTTGTAAACAAGCCACTGCGCAAGCTGGCAGTGGACCCATAATGGTATGGGCTGTGTTTACATGGAATGGACTGGGTCCTCTGACCGAACTGAACCGATCATTGACTGTAAATGATTATATTTGGCTACTTGTAGGCCATTTGTAGCCATTATAGAGTTCATGATCCCAAACAACGATGGAATTTTATGGGTGACCATGTGCTATGTCACTGGGCCACAATTGTTCACAAGTGATTTGAAGAACATTCTGGACAATGCGAACGATATATTTGGCAGGGGACTTTCAACGACTTATCGTGTCCATGCCATCTGGAGTTGTTGCACTGTAGCAGGCCAAAGCGGGTCCACACGGTTTTAGGAGGTATCTCATGACTTTTGTCACCACAGTGTAGGCAGCCAATGAGATTCTCGTGCGTAATTTTCTGTGGCTCGTAAATAGAGCTAGCTGGCGTTTTGTTATATTGGTTTGGAATTTTAACTCCGTTCCCAGAATTTTCGGCTAAATCGGACATAAAAGTTGAAGGTCACCCCGAGAGGTGTGTGAGAAAATTAATGAGACTGATTTTTTATCTAACATAGTTTCTATTTTTTTTTTTCAGACAGCATTGACCCCTACAAAGTACGAGTAGTTCCCTTCGGTAGCTGTACAGCAGTGGAGCCATTGGTCCCAGGGTTGGTAGAGTGCTGAAAGTTTCAACTGGTAGGGCCTTTGACATGTCAGGTACATTCTTTTGAATGTTCTCCAGAGTCCTCAGGTGAATTAGAGGGTCTCTGAAATAATGGTAATGCCTTTTGAGGTCAAAAATTCCATAATGGAGGTGGCCGTGTGACAGTGGTGTTGTCATGGTGCAGCATCACCTTGTCTGCATGTTTTGTCTCACTCGATTCGCCATTTTCCTGAGCCTTTCAACGATATCTTTGTACAACACTTGTTGACAGTCTATCCTAGAGGAATAATCTCATAAGAGCACACATATGTTCGACATTTTCGTCAGTTTTTAAAGTTGAAGGTCACCCCGAGAGGTCCATCTTCAATGTGTTCTCGGCCTTCCAAAAATGATTTGTGCTGGCGAATATCTTGTGCTCTAGATAATCAATGTTCCCCACAGGACTGTTTCAACTTTTGTGAGAGTTCACACTCGCGGATTCCCCAAGTTAAACACAAAACTTGATGGTGTAATGTTGACAGTTCCATTTTCGTAACTCGCAACAAAAACACAGTTTCACTGGTGGTGCATCTCAAAAGTAAAGTAATAGCTGCACAGAGCTAAAGCTTTGACAGTGTGGCTGGAAGAGATGAACACACCAGTCTACACAAACAGAACAACACACCGCTGCCAGATCGCTCACAGAGTTGTCAGTCTCATTACTTTTTGTGCTGAGATTCATAGGCTTCGCCAACTCGCAATAAAATTATGTCATTCCAATGTAACCTAGGCCTTGAGCTATGCTGCTGGTCAGACTGTCAGTGCGCTAGTTTTTTCCACTCACCAAAGAATTACGAAAATCAGAAAGCAACATTAAAACTTATAATAACCAGATCTGTAAAGGTTACTATGGGTCTCTCCATATCGAAAACAAATGTAATGATTTCATATCGTCTGCCTAAGGAAGTCATTACATTCAGCAATTCTCGTTGGTTACTTCATGCTATCACCCAGTTGGCAACATCCGCACACAGTGCAAGAGCCGCTGACACTGTAAGTGGACTTCAGCCAAAGTATGCAACAGTAGAAGCAAATACGTTACAGTGAACGTGGATGTGTAAACAAACTGTTCCCGAGGTAATTGCAGATTGTGGTTACAAGCTGCCACAGACTTCAGTATGAAATATTGTCGTAGTTTGTATGAATATATTTAAAATGTAAACTTCATTATTAAGTCACAATCTAATTGGATGCAAGTTTCACCTATGGCCCACGGTTGGGGAATGTGATTCATGCATGATGGGAGACCATCACATGTTAGGTTGGCAACCTCATTTGAGAGCCTGGAATTCCCAGGAAAATCTCAGGGGATACTGACTGGCTCTAGAGGAAGTTGAACTGTTTAGTAATGGAAATGTTCAGTCATTTGTTACATTCACTCTGATGTACTGCTTTGGAAACTGTTGGTTGCGTTTTCGCATTAAAAAAAAGGTGAAGAAGTGCAGTGAACTGTTAAGTTTGTTGCACGATCATGGCTGCCTCTGGTGCAGTCATCACCCTTTGGGAAGCTTGGGTTCTTGGCCTCGAAGTCTGTTCCACTTTGCGCAGTTTCGAGTCCGACTGAGTATAATGCATGCATGATAATATGTCACTGTCAGAAATCAAAGGTCCTTTTTTAATTTTATAAAGGTATAAGTGTGGATCCATATTTGGACACAAATATTTAATAGATTAGCTTTAATATTACACTGTTTGATTTTACTAATTCAGTGCAGAGTAGTGCCCTGCAGACATTCTTGCAGTGTTATGCTTAGCATTAACAGTGTCTGTAGTGTGCATAGCGTCCAGCTTGGATGCATCGATGCTATCGAAGTGTGTTGACATTATATTCCAATGACAACAGTCTGAAGCATGCTCAAATGAGAATTTCTCATGTACTCGGGGTTATAATACAATAGCATGCCAGAGCACGGGATAAGATGGTAACACTAAATCATAGCAAAACTTGGAACACTCAGTAACAAGTGATGTAGCACCTCAAAAAAATTCATTTGCAGCCATAGTAGCCAGTAAAGTAAATTTCGTCTCACATACAACAAAAATTGAAACGGGGAAATTTGGTATTTCAACCTGGACAAACGTTGAAATCTTGGAAGTCTTTTGATGAAACGAAGTCACTACCGCGATTTCAGTGCTCAAGTAAGACATAATGCATGGTGCAAGATGCATAGGTAGAGCAGGGTGTGTAACTGATCCTCTGAATTTTGCTGTTTTTGGTCACCACAGAAGTGAAGTGTGCAACACTCCCATTGATATGGTTGACAGATTGGAGCAGCGTCTTCCCAAGATTTGAGAGATGATCCGAGGGTGTTTGAAAGAGTTTGCATCTCACTGCAAAGGTGAGTGCAGTACTACATCCAAATGCAGGAGCAATTGATCGAACATCTCCTTTAATAGGTTATTGTGTCCATTAAATTATGATATGTATTGTGCTGAAATAGCATTGTACACATTCCAGTCTGGGGCACGGTTTTAATATGCCAGGAATTTTCGAATAGCTGATGGACCATCTCAGACACATTCAGTGTATGACATATTGGGGAAATGTCCTGCTTGTGTCACTCTTTGAACTAGGTTTGCAAATTTCTTGCTAAGTTTAGCTGCTGAAGTATGACATGTCCAGTTGCCTGAAGGAGTGTCAAAACTCCTAATGTAGCAGTAGCTGTTCAGAATGCTTGCAATATATATGAGTGAAGACTGCACTGGAAATCCTCCCACTTGGCGTTTGTTCACTATGATGCGCAGCAGTGTGGGCTAAAAGATTGCAATCATGCTGCAGCTATCACTGTAGTGAGATTAGAATCGGATGTGTCTGAAGGTTTGCATTTTTGGTTTCTAGGAAAAAAAAAGTTAGAGCAGTGGCCCACTTGGCACTGGTCCAGTGTACATTTGGTGAATTTTTAAATTCCTCTTAATCTTGACTTACTACTGACTGTGAGACTTCCGATAAGTAATGCGTTCATCAACCTTTGACACAGTACCATAGTGCAGAGGTGCATTGCTCACAGCCATAATTTAACCCTGTACCCTATTTTACTTTCCAAGTAGAGCATTTTATGCAATAACAAAAAGTGAAACAGTACTTGATCCAGTGTAGTAGTAACCACAACCATGAATCTTCCTACAGAAAATTTGTTTGATACATGTGGCTGACAATATTAACTTAATGTTCTGCAAATACAGAGAACAAAACCCATTTCCAACTTCTGCTCTTGGTTGTATGCATGAGACAAGTGAAGCTAACCACATCCAGTCCATTAATTTTGGGTTTTAGAGAAGGTTACACTCTTTAATGAAGAGTTATGATGATTTGGGAGTTTCAGTGCTTCATGTTTACAGATTGATTGTACTTTAGTTCATTTATAAAAGTTTTAAATATTTCATTTTAATGTTCTTGATTATTACTACTGCTGTTCTTGTCCTGACTTTTCGTCTAGATTTCTTAACAGTGTAGTCCGTAGCTCATGCTGGATATTCACCTACTTGCCACAGAATATTGTCATACATAAATATTAAAGCATTTACACAGGTTAGGCATACTACCTTATCATCTTTTAAACAAAGTTCTTCTGTTGTATTTTTCAGCCTTTCCTGGTTCATATAGTCGTACTTTGACGTATTACTATATAATATACTCCAGTCATCTGACAAAGATGTGCTGCTAAGCCAAAACTGCATACCACTTGTGTGACCGAAGGCTGAAAAATTCAATAAAACGATTTCAGTAAGGTATATGTTGGGCGTTTTCACGTTGTGACATGGTCTGTGTTAGCTGGTGTGATTTACAAAGTGATTCACTTTCTCACTAAGTCCATTCAGAAAAAAAATCTGTGGACTGGGAGAAGACACAAGCATAAATTATATCAAATCTCTCTGTTATTTAGTCCATCAGTAACATGACAAGATATGGAGGTGAAGCACTCCGTTACTGGAACACCTTATTTTTAAGCCAGTCATAACTGCCATTTGCTAAGTACACACACCTGCAAAGTATCTCACTTGAAGGTATTAAATTCAAAAAGAGACAGATGGGCTGGCAGATACTAATCTTCATGAGGCTCTACTTTCAATCCCAAACCCCCCTCACACACACACACACACACACACACACACACACACACACACACACACACACACACACCAGTGGTATTTCTCTATCTTTCAGAACCATCTTCAGAGCTCATATCCAATTTCAATCAGCTATAAAACTCAGCTAAAATACACATTCAAAACCGTATAATAGTTTCCACTCCTTTGAATTACTGAGTGGTCTAAGCTGTTGAAGAACTTACTGGATTAGTTATTGCTCATTTTGATAGTGGAATAGAGTAACTGCTTCTGAAATTAGCTTGTAATTGGCCACATCATATTTACGTATCCTGTATCTGAATTTGTTGTTATATATTGAATGATTAAGAAAATGTTAATCACCTGCTTGAAAATTGCCTGCTTTCCTATACCAAAGCCCTGACAATCAATCTGATGCACTTTATTCTGTTATTCTTTCAATTTTGGTTCCTCAGTATTAGTTCAACATTATACCTGAAGATATAATTTCCAAACAGAACTTTCATTTTTTATGATTTCATGTTAACTGCATGGTCTGTTAATTTGACTACCATCAAATTTGGTAACAGATTTGTACTTGTGTATGCATGAAACTAATGAGTGATGAGATCACTGCATCAAGTTTTGTACAGCACAGGCCTTGTGAACTTTTAAAAAATGAAAAAAGTTTCCGTACCTCTAGAGGTAGGGCCTCTTGCATTCAGTGGTAAAAGTTTCCTGAAAAAAATAATTCATTTGGTTACCATTGCATCAATGTAGGTGAACCAGAGGAAAATGGATTACATTTTATTTCCAACTGTTGAGCATAATACAAGGAGTTAACCTGACACTAATGTATAACCAATTGCATCACATGTGACACACTATTTTGCCTTAGTATTCTTGGCAACAACGTATATTATGAGACTATCTTTCTCTCCATGTAGCTCTCAGATGGGCTGTATCTTTGGTATTTTTCAGTTGTCTTCAGCAACCAGTTTATAGTGGCTCTTCTTTTTCATTCTTTGCAATTTTCAGTAGTACCTCAGGTTGTCAGTCTTCTTGCTATTGCAGTTACTCTAATATAACAACATTACTATACCTCATTTTCAATAGCTACAGTACATCATATACACTTAGCTTCATGTGATATATACCACATAGAATCACTCGTACAATACCACATTTGAATTTAACAGGAATATTTTTTCCAAGAGTTAACTGCTTTCCTGTTGCATTGTGAACTTATCTCAGATGGTATCAGTTTTCATAGCCTGCAGTTATATAACAATTATAGTTTGCGTACTGGTCTTCCAGGGACAATTTTGTGCTTGATTTGGATGTGAGTTCATATCTACCATCATGTACTCTGCTGAAAATAATTTTTTACTACAGTGTTCATGAATCGAAATCTGTTTGCAGGCAAAGGGTAGTTTTGCCTTATTGCTGTGACAGTTGACAGTCTGTATATTGGCAATTCATACCACAGTATTTATCATATTTTATTTTGATGCTTACATCTCTCAAATAAACTTAAAGTCAGCACTATTATAATTAACCATATCATCTTTGCAGGTGAGCAGGTTCGTATCCTGAGCTACAATAAGTCGGGTGAGTGGTGTGAAGCCCACTCAGCCTCCGGCCAGGTTGGCTGGGTGCCTTCTAATTATGTGACACCTGTCAACTCACTGGAGAAACACTCCTGGTACCATGGGCCAATCTCGCGAAATGCAGCCGAGTACTTGCTTAGCTCAGGAATCAATGGGAGCTTCCTTGTACGTGAATCAGAAAGCTCACCCGGTCAGAGATCCATCTCACTGCGCTACGAGGGTCGTGTGTACCATTATCGAATCTCTGAGGATAGTGAGGGGAAGGTAAGAATTTTATTTAGTTTGTGTATTTGAAGTTGTTTAATACTTTTTGTTTTGCTGTTTTCAACATTTAATTATGACCTACTGAGAAGAATATCTGTCAACAACGAATGATTTACCTGTACCCTGTAACAACGTGCAAGAAAGGAGAGGTGCTAAACTGAATAAAGGGTCTCAAGTTTCATAAATAATATGCAGAGGCAGGTTTTTCTGTGGTAACGGAGAGAGTGAAACAATTACTCTCTTTTGTTTGCTAACATAGTGTGAGTTGGTTGAGAAAAGGCTGAATTCAACATTTATGAATTGCGCACATATGTTCCAGATAACATACGTCATAAACCTCTAGGCCAAAAACCAAATCTGTTTCCCTACACTTCCTCAATATAACATTATAAAAAATACATTAAATTTGAAACAAACCTTTTATCTGTTCTCGGATCTTCTGTGGCATCACACAAAATTACACTCACGGATACAGAAGAATCCTCCGACTCCTAGTGTTGTGCAGTTTGCCAGACAAATTATGCAACATATTTCTGCACACATCTATTTGAAAATGCTAGTTGACAGACCTGGATATACCACCTGTGCTGCTACAATGTTAAATCATTCTAAATAAGGATAACCAGACTTGCTTTCATTCACAAGACAGAGTTAAAATAGTCACAACTCCAAAGTCAATAGTTAAAGCCCTGTAGTTATCTTAATCATCAAGGTCTGACCAGCTTGATACAGCTCCTCCAGCTGATTCCTGGCAACTTCTACCAACTATCTCCTTAACAGGAATACACTCCATAGTTAGTTGAGATACAATACACAAAATCACACTTGAAGTTTCAATGAAAATAAACTGAATTTATTAGCTTTAATTGAAGCTGTCCAAGTTGGTCAGGCTTATCCAACACCACCTCCAGCAACCTACGGCTTTTGCAATCTGATAAGAGACCTCTACCTACCAAGCATGTGCTCACTCGCTAAATCACTCCCACATTTGACAAGGGCTGCCAGCTGACTTCTTTTTGATTTTGCGAGCTTCAAACTGCTCCACAAAACTATTTATTAACATGTAGCCCTTTCAGCCAATCAGGACCAGGAACAGACTTAGATATATACAGTGGCCATTTCCTGCCCTTGCGAAAACTCTCTTTGATGAAGAGCTGCTTCTTGGCCAAGCTTCCCAAAGCTTAATTCCAATTGGCTGTTGTCCTTGGGAGGTTAAATTTCACCATTTATGACCTGCAGCACCTCTGCTACAGTTGATTATACATGCTGATTTAGATTGGTAAATTCTGTGATTAGAAATAAATATTCTGTTGTTCTAGACTGAATTGTGGATTTGTAAAGAAATTAATGAATTCTCATTTTCTATAGACATGCCAGAAAACAAACTCTAAAGCTCTAACCTTGATCCTTTAATATTGTTTAGTATAGTCATTAAGCATATGGACATGCTGTCTCTCCTGAAATTAAGATTACCTGTTACAATTTAACCTGCTTGGTGTTCAAATAGTATCATAAAAATAAGTGGCAGTTACATTTGACATTTCTGTTTGCCCTCATCATTTATTGAATGAATGCCCACTGGATGGATAAATTGTGATAGCCATTTTTATGATAGAAGCCATAATTGTCTCACTGTCACCTGCTGCCCCTCACCCTTTTTGCTCCCCCCCCCCCCCCCTCCCCCATTTACGCACCCTCTCGTATTCTGTTTTCCACCATTTTGTCAAATATTCTTACCCTGTTTCCCACTCAACATTAAAAGTGCATGCCAGAAGATCCAAAAGGGACTTATTGTCTGTAGACACCTGCCCAAGTTGTTATGTATGGTATTTTGTTTGTCCTGTTGTAATTTTGTTTTATGAAATTCATTATTTTCTACAGCTTTTCAGTTTTTCATGTCAATCAGGAATTTGTTTCCTGTGTTGAGGTTTGGATTCCATAAGACAAATTAATGAATCAATAAATGGAAAAACGTGGAAGTGACAAAACTGTCCATTATTCGTTTCATTTGCATCAATAAAACCTCTTCGTGTAGTGCCAAGATTATGGAACAAATTCTCCTATCCTTCACACAGTTGTACAAAGTAGCATTTACTTGCTATTAACACCATACTTTCAATGCAAAGGAAAACTTAATTGAGAAATTTATTACAATTGTATGGAGACAGATCACGTCTGTGGTGGTTTTAGACCCTACACTATCTAATTGGTACCTTTCACTCACTCGTCACAATTATTTTTTGCAGCCGGTAGAGCACTTGCCTGTGAAAAGCAAAGGTTCTGAGTTCGTCACAATTCAGTGCATAGTTTTAATCTGTCAGGAAGTTTCACAATTAGAGGTTGTCTCAAACGGTACAGTACAAATTTAATGTGTTACAGCATCCAAATTGATCGAGATATTCACACCATATTTGGATTGGGCGACACGCTATCTCTCCAGCTTTTTATGTCATTCAATCAATTTCAATATGTGCACCTTTGGTGACAAGTGCAACGTACAGTCCTGCCTCAGTTATAAAACACTGAAGTTATAGTGTACTTTTTGAGGTACCCTGTATTTTTCACTCTCTTTGTTACCCTCTCATAGAAGGGCAATTTGCTACTGTAGTCTCATGTGGAAGATTCCCCACTCTCATAATTGGCCATTTTTCATTATGTTTCAATGTGTTCTTGTCACCTTTTCAGGTGGTTTTCCACATCCCAGTAGGTGAATACAGGGCCAGTCCCCACATCCTGCCTCAGTTACGCGACTCGCAGACATTTGAAAATGTTCCCACTATTTCATGGTTTACACTAGTCACAGACAGCTGGAGTACACTAATTTCATCCCGGGGGGTATGGGTTGGCGACAGGAAGGGCATCCGCCACCCTCTGACACCAACATCACCAAATCCATAGTAACAAGGCCGACCCTGCGTTGAAGTGGGACAAAGGCCCAAAGGGAATGATGATGGTCCTGCGTCCATGATTTACAGAGCTATGAATGTAGCATACAAAATAATTTCAGAATAAAAATACAGGAGCATTGTGAAATTTTATTCAGTACTTAGAAAATTTCATAGTAGCAGCAGAGTTGAAAATATCTCTCTCATGCATGCTGCCAGATGTATCCTTTTTTCTACTATATGCTCTGTGATTATTAATTTCTTACCAGATATAAGTGTTGATCTATTTAGTAAGTTTAATTTGTATTTCTTTACAATTGCTTGCAGGTATATGTGACAACAGAGAGCAAGTTCAACACACTTGCAGAACTGGTTCATCACCATTCGATGCATGCAGATGGCCTTATTACGCAGCTTTTATACCCAGCTCCCAAACACAACAAACCGACTGTGTTTGCCCTTAGCCCAGGTGGGGGTTCCCTTCACATACCACTTGTATCAAGTTAGTGCCAAAATATTTTTTTCAGAATGAGCTTCTGCAACTAATGGCATGAAAAATGGTGCACATGGAAACTAACCAGGCTGGTCCTTAACATGTTTTATTTTAATTTTGTTACTAATTTTAAAAAGTCCATTTAATATAACCTTTTTGTTTCTGTGCATTTCAGTATGTTATGCTCATGCTGTGAGAGATGGCAGGAAATATATTTCTGAGAAATTTGTTGTAGAAAATCTGTCACAACCTGTTTTAATATGTTATTACAGACTGATACATTTTTTCCCTTTGTAGTAGTATACTAGTAATATGGGTCTGCTTTTATGAACAAGTTTAGTCTCACATGATAGTGAAATTAACGTGATAATATGAAAGTGTTGGGCATACAACAGAATTTTGGTGAAAACTGCAGCTTACCCATTATGTTAATCTAACAAATTATCATGCAGAACATGAAAGCAACTAAAAGTTGACCAGTTCCTGATGTATTCTCTAAAAGTGTATTTGATTATTTAATTGCATCAAAAGGAAAGCTGACTTGCAAAAGCTTGACAATGGTTGACTAGTACCTACCTCAGAATGCAAACCTCCAGCATTTCTGATTGACACACTTAAAAATGGAGAAAAGCAATTCTGATTTTGAATATGTTTCTTACTTCCTCAGTTTTTAATTGTGTTATTAATTTCACTTCTCATTTCTCTTCCTCTGTCTCTCTCTATTTCTTACTCTGTCTGTCTGTCTGTATTTCTTACTCTGTCCTTAAATTATCTGTTGACTGCAGCTTCTAGCACTGTGCTTATTAATATACTATCTTTGTTGCTCTCCCTCTTCCTCTCCTCACTCCTTATCTTTTTTTCTCCTTTTCGTCACAGTGGGTGGCCCCTCCCATCATGGGATCAGAATATCCTGCCCCTACTTTCTAATCTGCACTGGTCTGTCTCTCTCCCCTCCCAGAGAAAGGAATTAATAGTTTTAAAAACAAGAACTAGTTTACACCTTTTAAGTGTGTGTATTGACAGTACTGTACTTCTGCCTGATAAAGCTGGGTACTGACCAACCATTTTATTTCTTTGTAATTTTTATTTACTATGATACTGGTATGTGATTAAACTGTTGCTTCAAGTTCTGCGTTATACAATAAAACCACCAATGAAATAATTTCAAAAATTGAGACCAATAAACAGTCTAGGCATTGTATTAGCTCTAAGTGACAGGTCTTGTATGTGTCATTTTATTGTATATAAATTAAAGGGTCAGCCATCACCTTAGCTTTTTTTAATTCCCATGTATCTACTAGCTGCTTGGTTTCGGCACTACTTTTAATACGGTGATGTTGGACAGCATTTCTTTCATGCAGCTGTTAAGGCATGCATTTCTAAATCATCATCACAGTAAGACAAAGTGTAATTTTCATTTATAGCAAAAAAAATTTACAGAAAAGGTATTTATCTTAATATTGAATTTGATATCCTATTTGAATGGAAAAAGACAAGGAAAAACTTTTGGAATGTTGAAAGGAGCTCTTTATGGTTCATATCTCATTAGAAAAAAAGTAACTTATTTCAAGTGCAATATTGGTAGAAATAATATCAGTGCTGTTTTATGTTTTTGAACCACGGTGGGTATGAATGACACCTCAAGAAGTTTTTATACAGATAACATATTTAATACTAGTGGTGAAACTGCACCGGCAAAGTTATATTAGCTAAGGGCTTCTGGTAACTTACTGTCAAGGAACTTATTTTCAGCTTAATGCTGCTTTGTGTACAGTTCTTTCTCTATATCTCATTTCCATTTATTCCCACCCCTCCCAACTTCCTCTCTACTTCCTCTTCCTTTCTCACGTCCTCTCCTCCCCCCCTCCCTCCCTCCTCCTCCCCCCTCCTCCTCCTCCCACATGATCACATCCTTCCTCCTCTTCATCTTTTTCTGTCTGTGTCAAACTATGGGTATGTATTATTGCTGTTGTACTGGGCGAGAGTGTATGACACTTGTAAAATATTAAATACAGATTATTGTGGTGGCAGGAGGAGTGGGTGGGCAGCTGATAACATTTTTGGTTATACTAGATATGGTTTTTAAATTGCATACCTAAGATTTCCACCAGTATTTGAATGCTCAGTCTCTCATTACAAATTGTGCAGTTTTATTACCACTGTCCTTGACCGAAATTCAGCTCTGTAGAACAGAAACGCTATTAATGATTCAGATGATTATTTCCTAACACGGATTTTAGTTAAGTGTTGAATATTGGTTAAAGTTTTGACAAATCATGTATTTAATACTGGTTATTGCAAACTGTAAGTCTCAGTGAAACATGTGTATTCACCAGTATATTATCCAATTCAAATAAGTCATAAATATGTTGTTAGAATATACAGTTACAGAGATAATTCTTTTTTTTCTCATGTGTTTCACAAAATTATTAAAGAGTTTTGGCTTTGTAGGCTGACATCAACTAATAATTGACTCTCTGTATGTAGATACTGTTGTTCTGCAGATATATATCTAACATAAGGGAGAAAATTTGGAGGTATGAGTTTGATTTTCCTTACCCCTGTCATCCCCCATACTCCACCCCTCTGCCTGCCTTCCTGTTCCCTCTGCCCGTCTTCCTTCCTTACCTTTGCAACAGACTACCTCCTCTCTTATCTCACCTTCGCCTTCCTTCTGTATAATTTCTAACTGATGACAGCCTCATAACCTCTAACCAATCCTTACTCGGGTCAAGCAGTCTGAACATTTTGATCTCTTTGTCTAATCTATGACTGTTAATATACTCGTGAGACAAACAAGACAGGTGCCGCTGCTGTTACAAAGCAAAAATTATATCAAATACTGTAGCAGTGTGTCCATATTAAGAGTCTTCAAAGCATCATATGGAATCAAAATATGTAGACATCTTTTCCTTCATATATTCTTGCTAACTTTCCTTGAAAGTTGTTCATAATTTGCAGGCAGCAGTTTGACATACTGAGGAGTGAACATCCAAAGTGACCTGGGTCCCCCCACGTGCTCTCATTTGTATTGGCACATGGGTGCCATAATTTAGGTTGAATATAGAACCATACTTTGTCAAACATTTAGAATTTATCTTTAAGAGAATGAAAGAATGTGCCAGTTCTTTGCATTGTTACTTTTTAAAATAATTTGCATTTAGAATTTTATCTTCAGACCAGCTTTTACCCATTTCTGCTTGTTTTAAATGTAGTGATTCTACCCCTTTCAGATTTGTTTTCCAAGATGTGAATCGAAAATTTGATATTCTTGTTGTAACTTAGTTCTTTTTATGTTTTAGTTAATCTGTATGTCCTCCATATTCCTCAAAGCCTGTTTAAAATTATGATGTAGCCCTTTTCTACACAGATTCTAGAATCCTTATGCTTTGAATCACTTGCACTTCTATGCCATGGATATGCTTCTCATGATTTTATATGTAGCACCCAGGCATATGAATGCAAAATAGAATGATTTTGTTCCTGCTCAGTTATCATTTTGCTACTGCCATTATTATTTTTGCACAGTTAAATTTGACAGGGGAAATAATTTTGGATGCATTGATTTTCTAATGTAAATAAATTCGATCGAGAATACAAGCTATTGCTCATTGTCTGCATATATTTGAAATTGGTACCTTCATGCAATCTTGCTTGGATCCCAGCAGATTATTTGGACAGATTCCATGTGATACAACATGTTGAGGTTTCTTGGCAATAGGATTTCTTAAAAGTTGTCACTCCAAAAGCTACAGATGTCAATGGTCTCTATATTACTTCCCACCAGTCTTTATGATCAAAGTATTACATGTTCCAGAACCCGATGAATGGGAGATCAACCGCACAGACATCGTCATGCGACATAAATTGGGCGGAGGACAGTATGGTGATGTGTATGAGGCAGTTTGGAAACGTTACAATGTAACTGTTGCAGTCAAGACACTCAAGGTGAGTGTATGTGCCTTGTGGACATACAGTGCCACAAATTACTGTTCTCCACCCATCACATACATAGTTATTACAGCATACTTTAAAAATACTGTGTACTTTGTAATGAGATTGACATCTGAGATAACACAAACACAATTTTACAGTATTATTTTAATCAGCTCTAATGAGATGTAGATTGTACTCAGAATTAAACAATGCAGAATTGTGTTGAAGCAGCTTGCCTTATGCCATAAATTATTTTTATTATTCAGCCATTATTTTTTTGCTATGGAAATGATGCTAATGTTCTAGTATGCTGTAAGTTGGTGCATTCTGTTGCTGTGGTGGTTAAGAACATTTTATTTAATTATGTTTCAGCTTAGTGTGGGTAAAATCATACATACTACAATCAATGCTTTGTTAAGTTAAGCTGATTCATTAAACATACATTCTCTGTCCTTGATTAAATGTACATTTAAGTTTGAACAGCTGACTAAAATATAAAATTAATACTGATATTTTGTGTTACGATATACATAGTTTAGGGAAATGGTTTCTGTTTGTTTGGAGTAAATCTAATGCATAGGTAGAAAATGGAGATCTACTTAGTTCCGTCTGTGTGTGGGTTTGGTCTGCTGTTCCAGATCACTCCCAGGTTGAGTGTGGATTTTCAGGAATCCATTTTTACCAGAACTGTATGGAGACAAATGAACAGCATAGGCTTCAGCAGTTGCTGTTTGCCTCATGTCTATTTACTGACACCTCGACACAGAGCTCAATGACTGCTAGGGTGTGTGAATATAGTCACTGAACCACACAATAGTAAGTAGCATGGTCTGATGAAGCCCAGTTTCAGTTGTCCCAAGGTGGTGAGTGTGTGGCACAAACTCCCTGAAGCTATGGATCTCATGTGTCAACAATGTTGACTTCAGGCAGGCAGTGGAACAATTACGGCATGGGCTGTGTTCACATGCTCACGATTAGGTCCCATTGTCAGATTGTAAGGATCAATGATATGTGCACATTATATGAACTTTCTTGCTCACCATCTGCATCCTGCTATGGCTCAAAATACCATGAAGGTGATGACAAGCTTTAGCAGGATGGTTTGTCGTGTCACCGTTCTTTTATTGCACCACCATTGCTTGGCCTCCTGATTAACTGATCTTAACCCTTTCAAGCACTATGGTTTGCTGTTAATATCTGTGTATGCTTGGTGAACCCAGCACATTAGCAATTGTGGGTAACACTGTAAGATAAATGGAATCTGCCTCATGGATAAACGACGAGTACTGATTAACTGGCCAGCTGCATTTGGTTTTTAGGCAGTTTCCCACATCCAACTTGGTAAATACCTGGCTGATACTCATGTCCCACCTCAGATACACCCTACATAAACAGTTAGAAAATGTTCCCACACTTGAATGTTTACTCCAGAAACAGACTGATGGGGTATACGTATTCCGTCATGGGGGGGGGGGGGGGGGGTTATGTCAGGAAGGGCTTCAACCACCAACTGTTAATACCATTGCCAAAAACCATATAATAGCGCCAAACCCATAGAGAAACAGGAAAAGACAGAGAAGAAAAATAAGAAGAGGAGACTGTAAGATACATGGATTAATATCTTTGCATAAACATTCCAACACCATTTAGAGTCTACCAGGTGTAGAAGTATGAAACTGGAATTTGTTTGCAGTAATTACATGTCTGTTGTTCGAAACTGATAAACACCTCTCTGGCAGGCTATGAATGCCATGGGGGGGGGGGGGGGCAATTCTTTTGAAGCAAATCAATTGGCGACAATTTTCGTGCATTTTAATATGAATTGAAGCATTGTTCAGCGAGAGCGTGTCTCAGTGATGCAAGTAGATAATAAGCAGATGGAGCTAAGTCTAAAGAATAAGCCACATGCCCTAGATTTCCTAACTGAACGCCTCAATCGTTTACCTGACCCGTTTTTCTGTGTATGATTGAGCGTTATCATGGAGCAATGTGGCTTTGTGTTGCCTTTTTACATATTCCAGCCATTTTTCATGTAATGCTTAATTTAAATCAATCATTTGCTGTTGGTAGCAATCAATGTTAATGGTTTCACCAGATTTTAGCAGCTCATGATAGATGACACCCTTCTGATCCCACCAAACACAGAGCGTTGTCCTCTTTCCAAAGCGATTTGGTCTTGCAGTGGATGTCGATGGTTTGCGTGGATTCATCCATGATTTCTCAATATATATCCATTTTTATTCGCCTGTCACTATTCGATGGAGAAATGACTTTCTTTTGTACCTGGCGAGCAGCATGTCACCAGTGGTCTTTCAATTTACTTGCTGTCTTTCATTCTGTTCATATGGAACCCGTTTTCCCACTTTCTGCACCTTTCCCCATAGCATTCAACCAATGAGAAACGGCTTTCTGTGTCACATTCAATTGTTCCACGAGTTCCTGTTGAGTTTGAATATCATCTTCAACCAAGAAGGTCTGCACTTTGTTGTCTTCAAACTTTTTCAGTGGTTTCCCACGCTCGTTCTTTCTCATGTCAAAATCACCACTTTTGAATGTTTTGAACCACTCAAAACACTGTGTGTTCCCAAGAACATGTTTGCCGAAAGCTTTAACAAGCATTCGATGCGATTCTGCAGCAGTTTTCTTCATGTGGTAACAGGAAACCATTGCTGTCTGCAAATTGTATTCATAGGAACAAAATTCGACATGTTTATGGGTTTGAAACAGATACCAATGTATGGAAGTTGGGTTACTGTTTGTTGACATTCGTCATCAGCCATTACAGGAAGCAGATGGCCCTGCAGACGTGGTCTTACAGGCCCTACACTGATGTCTAGCACCATCTGTAGGAAAATTCTGGTTTCATACTTCTGCAACTAGTATGCTTAGTGTCTCACTATTGGCATCACAACCAGTGCCTACCCATGACTTTTGGTTACTCAGTTTAACAAGAAAGGGTTTAGAAATGACATTGTAACCTTACTGTATTGCGTGAATGCCTAAGAAATTGTAGGTACATTTGAGGCTCGTGTCAGTTGATGGTTAACTAGATACATTAAAAAAGGGGAAAATTAGTGTTTTCTGTTAGTGATTAATATTAGTGATTAATGTCACACTGACAATTAAGGCATGTGTTGAACACTGTCTCAATTACTGTCACAAATAAAATGAGATATTGGCAATATTGAAGGAACCATTCTCCCACTGTTCTGAAGTACTTTAGGGGATCCACGGAAAACAGAATCTGAAGTTAGTTTGGGATTTGAGAGACCTGAATATGAGTGTAACTCTATTGCCTTTACACCTTACATATACAGGATGAACCTGAACTCTATTGACAAAATTTCGAAGGTTGTCCAGTAAGATTTTGTGAGTATTTTGATATAAGTGAACCAAGCAATACCAATGCAGTCATAAAGTCAAAGAGTAAAGAGGGATTTAGTGTTATCAACAAGTAAAATGAGTGAATGTAACAAGTGTTTCCAAACAAGACACTCTGTGCATACTGTCAACATTTGCAGTGTTATACAAGCATTTTCAGTGCAGTGCAGGTGTAAAGACAAATGAGGGCAATAAATCAAATGAAATGCAATTACTCTACAATGATCCACTGAACACCATGGGTTTCTTTAACGAAAATCCTGAGAAAATATCACTGAACAACCTCCGGAATTTTGTTGCCAGAGTTTTGGTTCACACTATACGTATGTTTGCAGCCCTGTGAAGTTTGGTTGTGTCATCTTGGAAGAAAGGAATGCCCACAGCATATTCACAATGAAAATATAGAAGACAGCATAACACTTGGTGACTAAGAATGGGTGGGTCCAAGTCATGGTACAGAAAGTGTCTCCAGAACTTCACAGAAATCTTCAGCCTAAACTAAGACACTCCACATATTGCAGGTTAAGTGCCTCATTAGGCCATCACTCTCATCGATGCCTTGAATGTGTTCAAGACCAGTTCAACAACGTTTTGTCGTAAGTGACACATCATTCGGTACCTGTCCCATTTTGTTTTCACAAGCCCAGTAGTCAAGACTCCACGGTATTTTTCATTCTTTAAATACCACATTACTTTTGTTTAATTAATTAAAAACGTACTTGCTGATTGTAATAATAAAGAATTGTGCTAATAAAATACTGTTATCCATATAAAACTTGTTATTTGCGGAAATAGGAAACCAAGTTTTGTAACAAGTAAAAAAAGTGATCCGTTACCACACCAACAATGGTTCAAGTATTCAAGTGACAATTTTAGCTGTAGGTAAGTCACCACCTAAGCTCACAGTATTTACGTTTGGAGAAATTAGGGATTCAAATCAAAGGTAGACGAAGTCCATATTTTACTCTTCCAAGAAAAACTGATGTAATGTTAAAGTAATATAGTTAAATACAGGTGAAGAATTAATCATTCATTTTTTACAGTCACAATGAACAAATACAAGCTAATTTCCAATACAATGTACACCGACACTTTCATTAAAATAAAAGTTCGTTTTCTTTTAATGCATTGGGCATGGTTCACTAATGCCCTGAAAAATGTTGACATCTGACTTCAGATACAACGAAATGTGCATTCATTTGTTTATTTCCCTATTGTAATGTGTCCTCTTAAAGTATGTTTTCTTCTAATTAATTATCCAAACTGCAAGTCTACAAGCAAGTTCACTTACCATTGCTTCTTCACACAAACACCATTTGATCACCACATAATGAATCATCGTGTTCATGAAAATCTTACTGGTTGTTTTGTGATCTTCCTGTTGTAACAATCTCTGCAGTTAAAATATTATTATAGTAATGTGTGATGTAGTGGTGGAATGAAAGTACTTTCATCATGCATATCAGATGGGCATCTGCTGTACGTGGTGGCATCACAGCCCAAATGATGCAGCTTATTGTTGACCCACAGCTGCCCACTGTAATAGATACCTACAACCACTCCTTAACCACAGGTGTTTACCATGAGGCCTGAAAATGGGGACCAGTTAAGCCACTGCCTAGAAAGGATGTCACAGTGCTCTCTGGTTACTAACATATTTGCATTCTTCCTGCACTGTTCAAGGCCTTATGATATGTACTCCATGACAACCTAACAAACTACCTAACCACAAACAACCTACTAGACGAATACCAATCAGGTTTCTGTTGTAAACATCACAGCACATCATCTGCCTTAATAAAGGTAACATACGATCTGAAACTTGCCATGGATGCACAAGAGGCAACTATCATATCCTTCTTAGACTCCAGCAAAGCATTTGACAATGTTGACTTTTGACATTTTGTTTGCCAAATTCAGCAGCCTAAATTTCTCGGCAAGTGCAGTTCAGTGGTTTCACCCATACCTGATGTATTGCCAGCGATTCGTTGTGTCCAGCACCAGAAAGTCACAATGGAGGCAGGTAGTCTCAGGGGGCTCTCAGGATTCAATATTAGGTCCTGTACTCTTTTCATTGTGCATAAATGATGTTCATCAGTTCTGTCGTACTGCAAATACCACAAGTACGCTGTCGATCTACAATTGTATCTAAGTGAAAAAACCAACAAACCTCAAGGCAGTTATCAAGAATCTAAATACTGGCCCATTTGCACTAAAATGGCTGCAGGATGTAGGGTTAAAGTCTAAATTGGACTAAGCATGAAACTACAGTGTCCAAGAAGCCATCAGCTTTGCTCCGTGCCCTACAAATTATTAAAAGCTATTCCCTCATGACCTGAAAAAGAAACTTACACAAACACTTATAGTACTGATTATTGATTGCAACGATGTTATCCTGGAAGAACTTTCTTAGGAAAGTGTGTGGCACCCTCAAATAATATCTTTACATGATTTCCCAACATATTTTCATTAGTTAATTAGGTTTTACAAGTACATTAAAAATGCAGAACAACTTCACAAGAGTGCTGTCCCCTTAGCCAGAACATTACACTATACTGTACCCTGTGTGACACAGGATGACACTTCTGTGCGTACATGCAGAGTGGATGAGAAGCTTGGAGCAGATGAGATCTGTTTATGCGTGGCAGCACAGCACAGAGTGAGCAAATAAATTCCATGTTGCTGAACTGTGTTGCAGTGGACAACAATCAGGTTCTTTTGCATATGATACATTGTATTATACATTCAAATCTGTGAGGGGAATAATAAATTTTAAAACTGATTCCAATCATTCATCTTCAGACAAATCTTACTTCATGTCTTGATGACATTGCGTCCACTTCTACACAGCTTTGTGAAGACATCGAGTACAACTTTTCTCAAAAGTACAACTGTCTATTGACAAGGTCATTGAATCTGCTTGCAATAATTGTTATTTATTGTGACTTGGACAGTATTATAAGTAAAAATATAATACACTACAAAATAAACTTCAAGCAGAAACCAGAATAATTATATTTGCTTGACAACTGCTTCTACTCCATGGAATTTTTAAATATGTGCATAAGGCATGTGTGTGGGTGTCTGAATGCAGTTAAGTGTAAACACTGCATTTAAAAAGAGCGTTAATGGTAGAATAGAGTAATCTAAAAAACTGTTGTAAAAATGGTCAGTATGTTGTCATATTTTCCCTGTCAATGGGTGTTATGAGTGCAAACTAACTTGTTCAGCATTACTGTGGGAGATAGCATTTATAATGCATTGAACAAGCAAACAATTAACCATCTTGTGCAGATAACCTGAGGGAGTGCTGACTGATAACATTGAAAACCATCGATATCTTGGCAGGTAACCATCCCTGTCATTTTAAGGCATTTCCAGTTCTTGCCTTGAAAATGATGGGGGGTTTATGTCTGGAAATACTGGAGTTTTTGACAAATTTATTCAGCCATCTTCTTGCGAGTTATAAGAGCATACAATGCACTGGGAAAAGCTTTACTTCTCCTTGGATGGTATGTTGAGTATTATAGCCTGTGTACTTCCTAGGACACAAATTCCTAATCAGTAAAGGCTAGGAAGTTCTCATATACTATGTACACCACTGATATGTTGACAAACACATTTTTTAAATAGTGAGTCTCCAAAACTAAGAAATATTATTACTTTTCTTTGTTTCGAAGCCTACATCGTAATACCATAGTCACTGCTATATGACTCTTTGTCTGAAACATCTGATTTTAAATTACGATGATAGGTAAAGGCTTATGTCCATCTTCATCTTGCTATCAAAGTATTCTTCTGGAAGCTTTTCAGCATGCCACACAGATTGTGGCCACACTGAAGGGGAATTTATTTATTTCTTTTTTTTTCCCCACATAGCTTTTAACCTTTGCCCAAATTAATTCTATGATACTACACTGGTGGTGACGTGGGGAAATGCAAAACCGTGCGACCATATTGATGTGCAAGGAAATCAGATCTGTACCTTCTGTTGCGTGCCTGACATAAATTAATGAACTGCTGGAGTTCAGCAAGAGTCTGGTGTATGCTGTGTGAAATATTTTTATATTTAACCCATGGCAAAATATCTGCTCTCTTGGTGTTTTTTACGTACTGTTTTGTTGGTAACAGTTGTATAGCAACTAGCCTGGTACAAGACAGTGATAGACTTTGGACAAAGATATGGCAAGAATAGTTCAGTTAACCACTTCACAGAACTGGCAGCATTCGTTTCTGAATAGCAGTCACTGGTGTTTTTCTTATAGCTGAATGAAAGTTCACTCTCAGGAACAAAACTAGAAGAAGAGTCAGCATGCAGAATAATCATCCGAGAGCCTACTCTTATGAGAGAGCTTTAAAACTGCCAGTACCCTCACTCATTTTCCAGCAGGTCTCCCTGGAATGATTGTGATTCACCCACATATCATCAATATAATACACTGTTGAACTGCCTCCTTCTTTTGATCTCTTTTAGAGGGATGTAGTTAGTGTTGCACCTATGTCACTTCTTGCAACTAAAAACTCTCTTCTTAACATATTTGAAAACAATGTCTTCCAAAATTCTTTATATTGATGGACCACTACCTGTGAAGCCAATTTTCTCATACATAATTGTAACAAGTTTTTGTGATCTACCTGTGTTAGAGGTTTGTTGTGATTATGGTGCTTGCCAGGCGACACAAAACTGGTGTGTCCTAAGGTTCCTACACCTCTGACACTTTCATTTACAATTCTGTTTACAGTTCTTTTGCCGACACCATAAGCTTCTGCAGTTCATTATTGTATTTTCAGATGTCAACTGTATGAGTCCCACTTTCAAATTCACATTCACATTTGAAAAAAGTGTAAATGCAGTAAATAATCCCCCTCGCCTACTTGTGAAGCACTTCATGTTTATTGCTGTCACCTGATACTTTTTTAATTGCAATAAAATATTTACAGATAAACATTCACAGCTATATTGCTGCAAGAAAAAAATCATACATAATTGGATGAGTAATCTGACAGTCATAAAGTATGGCAACAATGCAACATGCAGGAGACAGAAAGAGAATGAATCTTATTGGCTGCTAGTGGTTAATGGAAGGGATGTGCAGAACGGCTGAAAACTGGGCTGCCTTCCTACATGACACAGATCTTAGAAGGGGGACAGTGGCACTCTAGGAGACCAATTGAACACTACGCTGGGGGCTAAAATAAAATGTTGCAACTCATTGCTTGGATGTCGTTGTTGTTTCTGCTGTAGGGAAGGAGTGGAGGGAAGTGCTGCAACTGGCTAGGGTGCATTATTTTGTGTCCGCAAATAGTTTGTCCGTCATAACTTAGTCAGTGAAGCACTCAATATCTTGCTGTGAAGAACAGTTGAATTTATTAGTGAAAATTCTCTGGTGTTAGTAATCTGCAATAGGAAGAATTCTACTCGTGTGGCAAATTTGATAATCCCCCTCCTTAGTTCACTGGTAGCGATAACACTTTTTGTGCAGTGGACCGGGCAGCATCCACTCTGACACACCCCACACTAAAATGGCATTGTATGAAAGTATTGGCACCAAGCTATGAGCCACATGAGATTCATTATTTATTTATCTAGAAACATAATAATAAATTTTGTTGTTGTATATACAGGTGGATCACAATTAACAGCAGCATACAATAACATAGTCATACTGAAGTTAGTGGTTAATCATAATCCCACACTCATAACTATCTCACAAGTCAAATGTGACAATATTATGAGAAGGAAAGTTGTTAATCACTATATAGCGGAGGTGCTGAGTCGCAGATAGGCACAACAAAAAGACTCTCGCAATTAAAGCTTTTGGTCATTCGCCTTCATCAGCAATAGGCACACATATGTGCGCACACGCAAATGCAAATGCAACTCACAAACATGACTGCAGTCTCAGGCAGTGTATGCGAGCAGCAGCACCACTGTATGATGGGAGTGGCGACTGGGGGTGGGGGTAAGGAGGAGGCTGGGGTGGGGAGTGGGAGGGATAGTATGGTGGGGGTGGTGGACAGTGAAGTGCTGCAGGTTAGACGGAGGACAGGGGAGAGGTGGGGAAGGGGGGGGGAGTAGTGCAAAAGGAGAGAAATAAACAGACTAGGTGTGGTGGTGGAGTGACAGCTGTGTAGTGCTGGAATGGGAACAGGGAAGAGGCTTCTCATGATATTGTTACTTTCCATCCTGGATTTTCCATTATCTCACAAGTGGCTCACTTAGGGGCCCATGCACACTTTTTATGATCTAGAGGGGATGTGTATATTTCAGGGGAAATAGAAGATCCTTTTACTTGTTAGTACTAGTACCTATTTCTGCTGTAATCCATACTCTGTCACAATTGCAGTTGAGTATTTGTGTAGTGGTCCTTGTCCATGTTTATGTAGTTTTTGGTACCTTTTCTCAGTGGAGTTACTAATCGTACATATGTTTTTTAATTCATGAATTCTGTTAAATGAATACCTGTTGTAGTTTTTGAGTTGTTGGACTATTGAGTCAGCGGTAAATTCCCAACAATTCTCTTCTTATGAAGAATTTATTGCTGCTGCTACAGGAAGAAAATTAATACACTTACAATGAAAAAGCTCTATAGAATGATGCACCCCCTGGCATAAGTAACTATGCAGATCAGTCCTTACCTCCTATTCAAATACAGTAGCTGTCCATCAGTGTTTCTTATGGTACTTCAGATCTTTAAAATGTACTACTCCTTCTGGGAAGGTATTATATAGCTTTGAAGTTTTCAGTATTGCTGTGGTGAGTTGCAACCTTGTAAAAGTGTTGGCCTTGCTTTTCATACATATTTTCAACGGCAGCTTTTCTGTTTGATTCAAGCTACTACTGAAGAAAAAGTGGAAATTGGAGATGTAATGTAGCTTCTGATACAGTATAATAGTAATTGTGTATTTAAGCTTTAAATACACATTCCTTATTTATGTATTACAGTAACACCCATTATACTCAGTTTAACACTAAAGACAACTATTGTGAATTTATTTTTTGAGAAAAGTTAACAATACCCACTGCTACACTTTTCTAATTTGGTCATTTGCTGGAGATACATAAGCTCACTTAGTGAACCATGAGAGTTGGTGCCAAGTTTGACACAGGATTATCATTTGTGGGGGACCAGGATTCAGTTTTCAGTTCAGAGTCCAGGCATCGATTTGATTTTCCTGTTGTTTTCCTGAATTGAGTGGAATGAATACCAGGATGGTTCCTTCAGAAGGAACATGGCAGGGTGCCTTTTTCATCCATCACAAATCTGAACTGAGCCCCAAACACTAATCTTGTCTTTTATTTGACAAAAATTTATTCACTTTTAGTCTTGACAGCAAACACCACTTCTATGAGTGTACATGACAGCTACAGTTAATTACGAAATGAACTCTTAAGCGTGTCGGTGTAGGAGGCAACCACTTACGTCACAAGGAGTTGTGGTCTTTGACCAACTTGTGTGGGTGCTATTCTTCACAGTTGGAGTACTGTTTAAGGTGATCAGAGAGATTATCAATGGGATTAAAATCTGAGGTTAATATGACCCCCACATCTGCTGTACAGTTTTTACCATCATGCCAAGCAGTTGCAGTCTTAGCCCAGAGTTTGTGAGAACTGTTAATTTGGAAGACAGGGCTAGTATCAGTTGGACTCCATTAAGATTGAGTGACAAATCGCTCATGTCTAACAACTCTGTGTAGGTGTTAAGATTAGACACATCTCAATTAAAGAAAAAAATTTTCCATAGTTAAGACATTCACAGAAAATTGTAGAATTACTGACAGCTTTGTCCGTGCCTTGCATGTGTTACATCCAGAAATATATTCTGGGAACTGCTATAATTGCTACACTCAGTCCTCCACGTACTGTCAGAAATAGGATTTGTATGAACAGATAATGTGTTTCCAATTCTCGATGGTCTGCTGTTGCTGTCTATTTGTAAATTGTCTGCTTCTGGAATAGGAGGTTCTGTGCAACTCTGCTTCAGAGTTTTCATTTGGAAATGGGAAGATCAGCATTAAAGTCCTGTAACAATGTTTGTCTTGTAGCAGAGCAATTAGAACATAATATGAGAGACATGCCAATACAAATAATCTGTCATGATGTTCTTTTGGTTGTTATTGTTACCCGAATGCTTGTTTCACTGGTTCTCGGTTCTGGCAGACATCCCAATCTGTATGTAGGGCAATGTGTTAGGGTGCACTTGCAAAATCCACCAACTCGTACATAGGCCTTATTAAAAACTAAAACTGATGCTTTGTGACAGAAAAGTATTTTTATAGTAAGTGTGTGAATCGAGCACAAGCTTTGACCACCATCTTTTTTGCAGATTCATTTTTTTCTCATTTATAGTGGTTGCAGTTTTGGCTTATTGTTTACTGCTGTATGGCCTGGTGGCTGTTATATTTGAAGTTTGATTTCTTTTCTTTGTGCCATTTCTTTTCTTTGGTTCCATTACAAAAAAAATGGGGTCAATGCAATTTGGGTTTTGCAGTAAAAGGGAAACCTCCACATTTGGAAAACAAAGTGAAAATCATATAAATATCTCATTTACTGTGTATCATAAATTATTACACTGAAGTAGCTGTTCAATCAGTTACTTTCAACCTACTTCTAGAATTTGTTAAATTAACTTCAGTAAAGCAAAGTATAACATATCTTCATACAATGTGTGTGAGGCAAATATGAGGTGTGATCAGAAAGTATTGGATTTGTTTGTCTTAAAGAAGTTTTATTTATTCATCAAAATTCACTTGGTCCCATTCAGAGTAATCCCCCTCAGATATAATATACTTGTGCCAATACTTTTCCTTATATTGGAAGCACTTCTGGAACTCAGTTTTCGTTATAATGTTTGACTCCTTCAGCGATTCTGTTTTTATCTCTTCAGTGGGGGCAAAATGACGTCCTATCACAGTTCTCTTCATCCTCAGGAATATAAAAAAGTCGCAGGGAGCCATGTCTGGATAATACGGTGGCTGAGGCAATATAATGATTTTGTTTTTCATTAAAAATTCGTGAACAACCATTGATGTGTGAGGGGGAGCATTATCATGATGTGAATTCTGTGAGTCTTTTGCCGCAACCCTGGTAATTTTCTTTGGGTTTCTTCACACAAAAGGTGCATAATTTCCGGGTAGTATTCCTTATTGATTGTATGACAAATGGCAGGAACTCATGACACACTGCCCCATTATAATCAAAGAAAACTATGAGAAGAACCTTGACATGTGATCAGAATTGTTGAATTTTTTTTATCTTCACTCCTCAAGCAGTTTCCATTGGAATGACTAGGCCTTGGTTTCGAGGTCATACCTGTATACCCATGTTTTGTCATCTTTTACAACCTTCTTTGGAAGGTCTGGATCATTGTCAACTTCATTCAGCAATTCCTGAGCAATTTCTACATGACATTGTTTTCGGTCAAAATTCAGCAATTTCAGAACAAATGTGCATGCTGCATATTTCAAGCCCAACACATCTGTAAATTTGCTCGGCATGAGCCAAAGCATATGCCATCATCATCATCAGCAACATCTCTGTTAGTGATCCAGCAGTTTTCCAGAACAAGTTTTTTATTTCTTCTGCATTGTTGTGCTAGGGTGTCCATGGCAGTTGTCATCTTCAATGTCTTCTTGACTCTTTTTGAAATATTTACACCAATTGTAAACTCTTGTCTTTATCATAGTAGATTTTTGTAAATCCACAGTCAACATTTTGAATGTGGTGCTGCACTTTACTCCATTTTTCAAGCCAAGCTCTTGAAAACACATACAACATTTTCAACTGTCAAACTAAATACTCAAAACAGCTGAAAATGTAAACATACATTAGGAACATGTGTTGTTGTTGTTGTTGTCTTCAGTTCTGTGACTGGATTGATGCAGCTCTCCATTCTACTCTATCTTGTGCAAGCTTCTTCATCTCCCAGTACCTACTGCAACCTACATCCTTCTGAAAGGAGCATGTGTACCAACATTTGATTTTCACATCATACATGATGTGATTGAAAAGTAACAGGATTTTTTTTCTAATTTTGTGGGCTTTATATATCCAATTCTCAATTTTTTTATTTTATTTTTTTATTTAAGGAACATGTATACCAACATTAAAAAAATGAGAATTGGATATATAAAGCCCACAAAATTAAAAAAAATCCTGTTACTTTTCAATCACATCTTGTATGATGTGAAAATCAAATAATGTTTTAGAAGTCTTTATCCTTGGATAAAGTGTCTTCTTCCTCTTTTTTTTTTTTTTTTGGCCTGAAAACTTTTCGGCGATAATCCGATACAACTTAGAAGCACATACTGCTTCTGATAATCATTTTTTGTATATAATTTTCTTAGTCCTATGTGTGTGTGGCACCTCTTGAACTAGGTTTAGAGTGTTGATGACATCTTCATTTTCATGCCACTGGGAAAGTAGCCTCTGTCCCCCTCCCCACACCGCCTCCTCCCCTCCCCAAAATAAACAACTAAGTAAATAAATTTAAAGAAGTGCCATTATAAAAGCCACCATACCATAATATAGGTATGTGTGTTTTGCATGTACAGGCTGTTAAAATTACCATATAAAGACTGCACTAAGATGTTTTAACAAAGTCTGTGATCTGAAAGTTTTAAGCAGTATGGCTTTTATCAGTAGCCCTCAGAGAGGTCAGGTAACAGTATACAAATCAACCAAATTAGTGTAACAGTAAATGCTGGCCGTCGGGTCAGGTGTATTTCTTTGTTGAAAATGTGTAGTCACCCTGATTTATATTTATCTAGTTTACAGAACCTGCCTCAACAGAAAGGAAATAAAATGTTACGGAATTAATGATTTGGACTATGATATTTCATTTTGCAGAATGCTTCATCTATATAAGATAGTTTAGGTTGCATCTACCACACACTAAGTCGCAAAACATTTTCGTAACGATTAAGTGTACCGCAGCGAAATTTTTTACGGTAGCTTATAACACTGTAATAAAATTCAGTCATTAGCCATAAATGCAGAAATATAGAACAACATTAGTAGTACTGTTAGTCTATTTGGTAAATAACCTGTCAGTGTGAGTGATTATTATTTGATGAAACTGACATTTGTTAGTAAGTAATATCATGAGAAAAAACTCTTACTGATATCCAGTGTCAATTTTTAAATGTTGTGGTGATAAATCTGCTTGGGACTGAGCAAAATTGCATGATACTTGTCAGCTCTGTAACCTAGTAAAATGTTTCATGTTTGATTTTGTGTGTGTATTTATGTCACTAGTTACAGAATAAAATTTCCTTGTTTGCTTCACAGATTTAAAGTGAATGTTTTAAAATTGGATTTCAGAACATCTGTCTAGTATTTATATTTGAATGGCACCATACATGTTTAGTATTTCTGCTTTTTCTCTTTTTTGTATGCTACAATTCTTGAGCTATTTTAATGTGTTTCTTTAGACAGCTTGAGCCATTAAAATTTTGATGGGGTAGAGGTGGTGGGGAAGGTAGACAGGGGGTGATGTGGCCAGTGAGCACGGTAGTCAGTTACATGACTCCTCAATTTTAGTTTAATTAAGTTGTTACTTTATTCTAATTGTAAACAGTCTTTGAGTGATAATTATTACAAGACTATCAGAATGTGACTGCAACTGTGTTCACCTGGAAATTACCCTGTGGGATCTTCTGTTGCAGCTGTGTTCTTTGACAGAATATACTGTAATATATCTGAATAAAATAGATATTCATTGTAATTCTTTTGTTGGAGTTTGCTAAATTTTCTTGTGCAATGTGTTTTATGGTGGAAACCAGAATGAGGTTTAACTTAATAACTCTTTACCAAATTGTGGTTGCTTCACTTCCCTGTATTACAGGAAGACACCATGGCATTAAAAGACTTCCTAGAAGAGGCTGCCATCATGAAAGAGATGAAACATCCTAATTTGGTTCAGTTATTAGGTGAGTTTCTTAGGGATTATCAGATTTATGAAATTTATTTGTGTATATTTAATATTAAATGCTTGCCTCTTGTTGTCATTCCCTTCAATATTACAATTTATCCAATTTGCTATTTCAGGGAAACACAAGATTTTATATTGGCTCACCTTGTACTACACAAAACCAGTGACTCAAATTCTTCGTAAAATAGTGCATTCTGCATAAAATAGTGCATTTCATTCCCATCAAATGTAAAGTTCTCAAGACCTGTTTTAAATATTTCAACTTAGATCTTGTTACTACTGACAATTAATTATATGAGGACATGTTGAAAAGCAGTGCTCCGAATTTATTATTCTGTTCTCGTTATTAGTTGAGACATCACACGCTGTGCATATTAGTCGGTCATATTTCCCACTTAACTGACGCATGTTGCAATCCTCTATTGCTAAAGGGCTCTGAACTGTAGCATGTAATGAAGTGGTGTGTAATGCAACTATGTTGGTGCATGAGAAGGACCATGCTGTAATCAAGTTTCAAAATCAAAGAGTTTGTCCGCACATGGAGTGCCTTCTCGTTCAGCATGACAATAACAGACCAGACCAGAGCATTGCAACATCTGTAACAATTCGACACCTTGGATCACTGTCGTCGATCATCCTCCATACAGTCCCGACTTGGCCCCATCTGATTTTCATCTGTTTCCTAAACTTGACCACCACCCCAGAGCACATGGCTTTGATGTTGATGAGGTTGTGCAAGCAGAAGTGAAGTTTGCCACTGTCAACAAAATCAGACATTCTACAGTGACGGTATCAACATAGTGGTTGCTCGTTTGGAGAAATGTTCTTGTTGCCAATGTGACTCATGTTGAGAAATAAATGTGTAAACATGAAGATAAAGATGCAAGATGTTAATAAAGTTTATCTTACTTAAAAAGCTTCAAGAGTTTTCACACAAAAAATGCAGAGGTATTACTTTTTTTCAGCACACCCTCATGCATTCAGATTTCCTAAGCCAGGGTAAATGAGTTTCGATGATATGCTACCTTTGTGCATCATTGATGAAGGAGTTTTTAAAGCCGTTAATTTCATCAGTCGTTTCAGTACTGTACAGCTGTTGGTGAATGGTACAGAGAACAAGTGCTTGTGTGCAAACCGTACTTTTAAATGAAGGAAATGATCACATATCAAGTCTAGGTTTATTTTTAGTTGATAATTTATTTCTTATAATGGATTTGTTTCATCTTGACACATCATAATACTGATTCCTTTCTTGGGGGACATACAGTAACGTTAGTAGAAGTCGTCTCGTATCTGTTTGAAAACTTGATAGAGGTACCAGTGAGCTATAATAAAATAAGTGGTAAATTATTTAATCATTTTTGTTTATTGAGTCCACTTGGCATTAATAGTATAAGATAGAATGTGATGGAGAACAAGTAGCAATTACAAAGGTGTATATATACAGTTCATCTAAACAGTTGTGAGATTTGTTTTATTCGTGGTGTGTACATAACATCAGCATAGTAACTATGGTGACAGCTTGAACTAACAACTGTAAACAACACAATGTGCATTCAGCTAGTCATTTGTGAGCAGGCAGTGTTAAGTAGTGGATGTTCAACCACAGTCTGTCAACATTGTTGTGTCACACATAGCAGTGGACCAACATCCCTAAATCAGATGTTCAGGGCATTCTCCAGAACAGTTTGAAGAATAGAAGAGAGTATGGAAAGTTTGTCCTACATACCTTGACTCACAAACAAAAATTACAAACGTGTATGTATGCTGTAACTTGATTGAAATAAAAAACGCAGACAATTTTTTTCTGTGAAAAAATGGTCACAGGTGACGAGACTTAGTGTTACCAATATGATCTAACCACAGAAAGACAAAAAATGCAGAAATTCACATCATGGCTTAAAGCTCTAACAATGTAATAGACATTAGAGCCATTGCGACTCATGAGTTGAACAGCATTCCAAAGAAGGACTTTCCTGACAGTTTCACATGGTCAATTGAAAAACTGTACTGAAGTGGTGATGGGGGGGACTACTTAGAACACTTGCAGTGTTAAAACCACCATCTTAACTTTTATCTGTTTTTTACCACCCCAATCTCAAAACTTTTAACTGACAGGATATGGTACATAAATAAGAAAAGCAGAGCAGTAATCAATCTCAAGGGGAATTTGAATACTGGTGCATTAATAGACATGATTTTATGTGAAGTGGTGCACAAAGCACAGCTAGAAGAGAAACATTAACTGCCAGAAAAACATTGAGTAATGTGTGCAAGCAGCTGGAGACCAGACATAGAATTTCTCAATTTCTAGGTGATTCACAGATACACGTTTATGCCTAACAGACTCCTTCATCACAGCCTAACACCATACAGAAGTGAACACTAGGCTGATTTTCTCTGCCAATAGTTAGTAGTAATTTATCAGTTATTATTATCTTACCATATTTAAACAGAGTTTTGTTTGTGACTTCTGAAATTTTGTTTCACATTTGATACACATTTTTCTTTTTTTACTGAAACGTGATGTCAGGATTGTTTTTACTCCATTTTCCAGTTGTGATGTGAACTCATCATCTTGCACATTGCTTATTTATGGTGTTATTAAATATTTTATGATGAACTGTGTTAGAGACCTTAGGAACATAAGAATTTCAGTCATTTTGTTTCCCTTGCTGAGTACTTCAATACAGAAAGAGCAAGAGGAAGGGAGAATGAAGGGAAGGCAGAAAGAAAAGAAAGTAAATGCTAACCCATTTTGCCAGCGTATACCTTTTGTCATTCAGTAGTTTTCTCGTGGAGGAGGAGAAATCCTGTTGGTCAAAGATCTCATTCACTGTGGTTCGTTGAGCACATTATTCAGTGTAACAACAAAATCAATCAATCATTGATGAAATAATTTAATTGAATAGATAAAAAATTACTCGCAAAGCAGCGGCAGAACACACACATAAAAGACAGTTATAACTGGCAATCTTTCGGAGCCAGTGGCTCCTTCTTCAGGCAGGAGGATTGTCATTAAATGTTACAGACTACTGAAAACACCTTTATGTGGAGATAACACAAGCATATCTATGGAACACATCATAAAAGACAGAAGCTTATTACATCCAGTATTGTGTGCACTATTGGTTTATTACTCTCTCAATTTGAGAAATTCAGTGTTCATGATTTTCAGACTTTGGGATCCCATCAAATTTTATGTATAATAAGTAAATAGGTATGAAGTGCATAAGAAAGTAATGGTTCATAGTTTTTAAACACTTGAGTTCATGCTAAATATTGGTTGTTCCTGCTCCCCAAATTAATATACTGCAGTTTTCAAAATAGGTGAGGAAACGAAATTTTCCCATCAGATCATATTAATCTTAAATGAACAAACATGTCACATAATATATTTTGAAGAGGAAAGATTGACGAATAAGGAGAGTGCGATAAGGGGAAAATTTGAATAAGATTCCTGTGTTACTTGCATGCTGTGGTGATCTTAATAATGCTTGGCACAGAAAGATAGGTGAAAATATAAATTTGTGTCAGCAAAATTGAAATTCTAGATGAATATATATACTAGCAAGCCAAGTGTATCAGTGTCGTTATTGCTATAAAAATGCAGAAGTCATAAGAAGATGAGAGTCAAAATCCCGAGATAATTGTCCTGAATGTTAGTTCTCTGAGTATGCTTAAACAAAACAAAAAAAACAAAAAAGATGAAAATTTGTCAGATATAGACAGGAAGATGCAGACATTTGGAATAACTCTTCAGGTAGAAACTATTACGACATTGCATTAAATATCTTTTCCAGAAATTATTATTGGCAGTTAGTCTGACAACCCATTCAGAAAAGAATATCTTAGATGTAATTGCAACAAAAAAGCCCGAGTTCTTTGATTCAGTAAATGTAGAGATAGAAATCCCAAAGCTAGTACATTATCATTGTTCACTTGTGCTGAATGGAAATGTAAGAAAATAATGGACGATTTCTGTAAGTGACTCAAAAATATAAATACAAAAAGTTGCTGTTGCTATCGGCCCCTGAAATTGATTGTAACCATCAAATATGTTGTAATAATAATATGGAAAGGATAAATTGCTATTCACCATGTTGCTAATCACCACATTGAATTGCAGACAGCTGCAATGAAAAAGAGAAGGTAGTCAAAACTGTGGCATCTCTCATCATGCTGTAAAAGGAGAAATATGCTCCCTGCTATCTCTCCACCCCTCACACAGTGTCTGCCGCCCATGCAATCTATGCAATATCCTTGTCCATCCTTACTGCACTCCTGTTGCCATCCCCTTGCCTTGTGGCTAATACCCCTGCAGTAGACCTAGATGCAAGATCTGTCCCATTCTCCCACTATCACCTAATCCATTCCTGTCACAGGTATCTCCTACTCCATAAAGGCAGTGCAACCTGTGAAAACAACCAGACTTAGCAGCAAGCACTGTGTCACAATCTGTGTGGCCATGACAAACTAACAAGCCCTCTGTTTGATTAATGACCAGCACCGAGCTGTAACGAGGAGACAGCAGGACCATCCAGCTGCTTAACATGCTGGCCACTACAATGTGCGTACTTTAATGACTGCTTGACAATGTGTCCCACCTGGATTCTTCCCATCAGTGCCAACTTTGAAACTTCCTGGCGGATTAAAGTAGTGTGCTGAACCAAGACTTGAACTGGAGACATTTGCCGTATGCGGGCAAGCGCTCTAGAACTGTGGAGCACTTGCCCGTGAAAGGTGAAGGTGTCAATTTAGGGTCTCAGTCCAAGACACAGTTTTAATCAGCCAGGAAGTTTCACATCAGTGCACACTCTGCTGAAGAGTGAAAATTTCATTCTGAAATACCAGCTTTTCTGAACTGTGCAGGTGGAAACTCTACCTGATACATTGTTCCAGTAACATCTCTGGCTTCAATCTTTGCTAGTCTCTGTCCTCTACCAGCCTGTCCCCAACCCTGCTCCTATTCCAATAGCTCACATTCATCTATCCCACCGATGCACCTACATAACACTTCCCTTGCTGCACTTACCTCCTCTCTTTCCTCCTCCCCCCTCCTGTATAACCTCCCAATGCCGCATGTAGGAACCTTATCTTGTCCCCACTCCCTCCCCCCCCCATGTCCTTGCACCCTCCCACAAGCAACATTAGCATATTTCCCCACCCTTACCCTGCAACACCTCCCTGTCCCCATGCCACACTTTTTCTTTCTCCAACTACCCACACCCCAGATTGCTGCTCATCTCAGACACAGTTTGGCCTTAGTGCCAGAGATGGCAGTGATTGTGTGTGTGTGTGTGTGTGTGTGTGTGTGTGTGTGTGTGTTTTTGTGGTGGTGGGAGGTCTCTCTTTCTTTCTTGGTGGGCTTCTTTTTCTCGGGGGGAGGGGGGGCTTTGGGCTTTTTTAATATTTTTAGCATTCTTTTTCTTCTTTTTCATTGTGTCTCTCTGTGACTCAGTGCCTTCTCTATGCAGTCACTAGCAGTTTATCCTTTCCACAGTACTGTTATTCCATCCCGGACTTTCCATTGTTCATATATGGTGTGTAATCTAAGCAAAGTGGTAAAGAAATCTATCATTGGTTCATTCGTTTGATGTTGAAAATTGACAGGCATCAGTCAGTACCAAATTGACAGTGATAAAAATAACAGTTCTCTTTCACCTTCTTTTTGCTGCAGAGCTGCAAAAGAATTTATAATTATTAGACTCGGGCAAAACAATAGTTTTAAATAGCTGAGAGTGACAATGGCAAAGTTGTCTTTCCTCCCTGTTTTTAAGTTGTCATATTGGTCTCCTTTAAGTTATCTCCATTCATTTCTTGTATTTTTATTGAAACTGTTATTTTGTAACTTTAGTTCTTTTTCATACCATGATGATATTTAAAAATATTCTTGTTTGTTTTTGACAGGTGTTTGTACCCGTGAACCTCCATTTTATATAATAACAGAGTTCATGAGCAAGGGTAATTTACTGGACTATCTGCGCACTGGAAGTAAGGAGCATATAACAGCTGTTGTTTTGATGTATATGGCCACCCAGATTGCTAGTGGTATGAGCTATCTTGAAAGCCGCAGCTTTATACACAGGTGAGTTTTTATGATCTACAGGACTTTTTTTTAGGAAAAGTCAAGAATTTGAAGTAAATAAAGATGAGGGAATATTCTGCTCTCTATGACAGCTTTGCATGAATTGTTTTAGCTGTGTGTGTGTGTGTGTGTGTGTGTGTGTGTGTGTGTGTTTGTTTGTTTTCTTTGAGGAAAATACATAAACTCTAAATACATCAGATTAGATTAGATTCACTTTAATTCCAATTGATCCTTATTGAGGAGGTCCTCCAGGATGTAGAACATGTCATAAAAACAACAATACATGATAAATATTTACAACTCAAACAAATAAACTAATGTACCATTCCACAGGTCTCAAGTGGAACGATCTTCATTTTTTAATGAACACTATGCGAAAGGATCATTTTACAAATACTAATGCACTGAATTTAAAATAAAAAAGTTTATTTATTTATAAGGTAATAAACATGTAATACAAATACTATAATACTTATTTACAATGAACACATTACTGCACTGAAATGGTGCAGAAGTTAGATTGTACTTAAAAACACTCACACAGCTAAAACTGAGAAATTAATGAATGGAGTAGAAGGAGTTGGCCACCAATAAATCCTTTAGGCTTCTCTTAAACACTGAATTTAATTGGTTGTTAAGCTTTTTATGCCTGCTGGCAAGTTATTGAAAATGAGTGTTCCTGAATAATGCACAGCTTTTTGTACAAGACTAAGGGACTCTAAATCCTTGTGAAGATTATTCTTATTTCTAGTATTGATTCCATGAATTGAGCTGTTGGTTTGAAATTGTGATATATTTTTAATGACAAATTTCATTAAAGAATAAATATATTGAGAAGCAGTAGTTAGTATTCCTAGTTTCCTAAACAGGCTTTTTGCAGGAAGTTCTTGAGTTCACACCACATATAACTCTTACTGCACATTTTTGTGCCCAGAAAACTTTAGCTTGGCTTGATGAATTACCCCAAAAAATTATCTCATATGATATTATGGAATGAAAGTAAGCATAGTATGCCAGCTTTTTCATTTTTATATCCCCTATGTCTGACACAATTCGCATTGCAAATAGAGATTTGTTAAGACACTTCAGCAGATGTGTGGTGTGCTTTTCCCAGTTGAATTTATTATCAAGCTGTAATCCCAGGAATTTAACACTGTCCACTTATTCTATCTGCTTGTCATCGTATGTTAGGCACGTACTCGTGGGACACCCCAGACAAGTTCTGAACTGCATGTAGTGTGTTTTTTCAAAGTTTAGTGACAAAGAATTGGCTAGAAACCAGTGATTAATGTCCACAAATATTTTATTAGCTGATCTTTCTAAGACTACACTTGATTTGCTATTTATTGCAATGTTTGTATCATCGGCAAACAAAACGAACTTGGCGTCTGGTAATGTTACTGATGAAAGGTCATTGATAAACGCAAGAAAAAGTAAGGGCCCTAAAATGGAACTTTGTGGGACCCCACATGTAATTAGTTACCAGTTGGATGATGCCTGATAGCTTGATACATGTCTCTTTCCTAATAACACCCTTGCCAAATCAGCCAATGTGGAATGCAGGAATGAATACAAAAAAGCCATCCTGCAAGCCAAAAAAACTAAAATGCCAACAGCATAAGTAATTCCACCAATAAATGCAAAACCGCTTGGAAAGTAATTAACAGTGCTGCCACAAATACTAAAAAAAGACAAAATTAATATCCCACCTCAAACACTCTGAGTTTTTTTTTATTAATTCAGTGAAAGAAATAGGAGACACAATTATCAAACCAGACATTAGTTGATCAGAGTTACTCTCCCAAAATTGGGGTAGACAGTCACTAAATACAAGCATGCTAACCTTCTCCGAAGCATCACCTAGATTTGTACAAGGAGTCATAAAACAACTGAAATTATCTGATAGCTTATATATGTATGGCATATCGTGCAACCTGCTAAAAAAAAGTGTGTGATTGCATTCTGTACCCTTTAACCCATTGCATAAACAAGTGCTTACTTGAGGGATATTTTTCTGATGAGTTAAAACTGTCTAGGATCATCCCAGTATACAAAAAAGGAGATAAAGACTCTCCATCTAGTTGCAGGCCTATTTCAGTAGTACCCGCATTCTCCAAGGTAACAGAATGCATCATGTACCAACAATTATCATCTCACTTTGAGAATCTAGGAATAATTAATGCTACACAATATGGTTTAGGAAGAATCTATCGACCATTGATGCAATCAACACGGTAGTCAGTTACATCCTCAAAGTTTTTGAGAAAAAAGGCTTTGCTCAGGTCTCATTCAGTGATCTAAGCAAGGACTTCGACTGTGTCGAGCACACATCACTACTAGAGAAACTACAATTCTAAGGCATCAAAGGAAGCAGTCTCAGACTATTAAAAGCTTATCTCGACAACCGTAAACAGGTAGTTTGTGTTGGTAAGGAAGTGTCAAACATAGAAAATGTTAAAGTAGGTGTGCTTCAGGGGTCTGTACTGGGCCCCTTCCTGTTTCTGATAATGATCAATGACCTCCCCTCATTTATTAGATCCACCACTGTATTGTATGCAGATGATACAACTTTTCTTCATAGCAGTAACAATCTTAATGATCTTAAAACCTGTGCTGGGGCCAACATGTAAACTATATTAGTAGTAAGCTATCTAGAGTAATTTATTTATTAAGACAACTCAGAAATTGTGTACCTCAAACATACATCAGATCATCTTATTTTGCGTTTTTCCAAAGTATAATATCCTATGGCATTATCTTGTGGGGTAACTGTAGTCGTATACATGACATCGTACTATTGCAGAAGAAAGCCATTAGGATAATTACACATTCTTCACATAAGGCTCACAGCAAACCCTTATTTACTAAACAAAATAATTATGACAGTAATAAACCTCTATATACAGGGTGTTACAAAAAGGTACAGCCAAACTTTCAGGAAACATTCCTTACACACAAAGAAAGAAAATATCTTATGTGGACATGTGTCCGGAAACGCTTACTTTCCATGTTACAGCTCATTTTATTACTTCTCTTCAAATCACATTAATCATGGAATGGAAACACACAGCAACAGAACGTACCAGCGTGACTTCAAACACTTTGTTACAGGAAATGTTCAAAATGTCCTTCGTTAACGAGGATACATGCATCCACCATCCGTCGCAGGGAATCCCTGATGCGCTGATGCAGCCCTGGAGAATGGCGTATTGTATCACAGCCGTCCACAATACGAGCACGAAGAGTCTCTACATTTGGTACCGGGGTTGCGTAGAAAAGAGCTTTCAAATGTCCCCATAAATGAAAGTCAAGAGGGTTGAGGTCAGGAGAGCGTGGAGGCCATGGAATTGGTCCGCCTCTACCAATCCATCGGTCACCACATCTGTTGTTGAGAATCGTACGAACACTTTGACTGAAATGTGCAGGAGCTCCATCGTGCATGAACCCAATGTTGTGTCGTACTTGTAAAGGCACATGTTCTAGCAGCACAGGTAGAGTATCCCGTATGAAATCATGATAACGTGCTCCATTGAGCGTAGGTGGAAGAACATGGGGCCCAATCAAGACATCACCAACAATGCCTGCCCAAACGTTCACAGAAATTCTGTGTTGATGACGTGATTGCACAATTGCGTGCGGATTCTCGTCAGCCCACACATGTTGATTGTGAACATTTACAATCTGATCACGTTGGAATGAAGCCTCATCCGTAAAGAGAACATTTGCACTGAAATGAGGATTGACACATTGTAGGATGAACCATTCGCAGAAGTGTACCCGTGGAGGCCAATCAGCTGCTGATAGCAGGGGGATGGATCTGATGTCAACAATTACTGTCCAATCTCCCTTCTAACAGCTTTATCCAAAATTTTTGAGAAAGTAATGTATTCAAGAGTAGCTTCACATATCTGTAACAATGAAGTACTAACAAAATGTCAGTTTGGTTTCCAGAAAGGTTTTTCAACAGAAAATGCCATATATGCTTTCACCAATCAAATTTCGAATGATCTGAGTAACCGAACACCACCCATTGGGATTTTCTGTGATCTCTCAAAGGCTTTTGATTGTGTAAATCATGAAATTCTGCTAGACAAGCTCAAGTATTGTGGCATGAGTGGGACAGTGCACAAATGGTTTAATTCGTACCTAACTGGAAGAGTGCAGAAAGTTGAAATAAGTAGTTCTCATAATATGCAAAGATCAGCACATTCCTCAAACTGGGGAATTATCAAGAATGGGGTTCCACAAGGGTCAGTCTTGGGCCCTTTGTTGTTCTTAATATATATTAATGACTTGCCATTCTATATTCATGAAGAGGCAAAGTTAGTTCTCTTTGCTGATGATACAAGTATAGTAATCACACCTGACAAACAAGAATTAACTGATGAAATTGTCAATACTGTCTTTCAGAAAATTACTAAGTGGTTCCTTGTAAACGGACTCTCACTGAATTTTGATAAGACACAGTACATACAGTTCCGTACAGTGAATGGTATGACGCCATTAATAAATATAGACCTTAATCAGTAGCATATAGCTAAGGTAGAATATTCCAAATTTTTAGGTGTGTCCATTGATGAGAGATTAAATTGGAAGAAACACATTGATGATCTGCTGAAACGTTTGAGTTCAGCTACTTATGCAATAAGGGTCATTGCAAATTTTGGTGATAAACATCTTAGTAAATTAGCTTACTACGCCTATTTTCACTCGTTGCTTTCATATGGCATCATATTTTGGGGTAATTCATCACTGAGGAATAAAGTATTTATTGCACAAAAGCGTGTAATCAGAATAATAGCTGGAGTCAACCCAAGATCATCCTGCAGACATTTATTTAAGGATCTCGCAGTAGCTTCTCAGTATATATACTCTCTTATGAAATTTGTTATTAACAACCAAACCCAATTCAAAAGTAATAGCAGTGTGCATAACTACAATACTAGGAGAAAGGATGATCTTCACTATTCAAGATTAAATCTAACTTTGGCACAGAAAGGGGTGAATTATACTGGCACTAAAGTCTTTGTTCACTTACCAAATAGTATCAAAAGTCTGACAGATAACCAATAAGTATTTAAGAAGAAATTAAAAGAATTTCTGAATGACAACTCCTTCTACTCCATAGAGGAATTTTTAGATATAAATTAAAAAAAATAAAAATAAAAATAAAAATAAAAAAATAAAAATACACAAAAAAATGAAAAAGTTGTTATATTAACTTAAGTATGTTGTTAAATTAACTTAATTATGTCATGTATTGGAAAATTTGACTCGTTCCACATCATTACGAAATATCGTATTCATGATCCATGGAACTAGTATTAATCTAATCTAATCTAATGATAGTACCTGCACACGCTGTACATGGTATGGAAACAACTGGTTCTCCCGTAGCACTCTCCATACAGTGACGTGGTCTACGTTACCTTGTACAGCAGCAACTTCTCTGACGCTGACATTAGGGTTATCATCAACTGCACGAAGAATTGCCTCGTCCATTGCAGGTGTCCTCGTCGTTCTAGGTCTTCCCCATTCACGAGTCGTAGGCTGGAATGTTCCGTGCTCCCTAAGACGCCGATCAATTACGAACGTCTTCCTGTCGGGACACCTTCATTCTGGAAATCTGTCTCGATACAAACGTACCGCGCCACGGGTATTGCCCCGTGCTAATCCATTAATCAAATGGGCATCTGCCAACTCCGCATTTGTAAACATTGCACTGACTGCAAAACCACGTTCGTGATGAACACTAGCCTGTTGATGCTACGTACTGATGTGCCTGATGCTACTACTGTAGAGCAATGATTCGCATGTCAACACAAGCACCGAAGTCAACATTACCTTTCTTCAATTGGGCCAACTGGCAGTGAATCAAGGAAGTACAGTACAGTACATACTGACAAAACTAAAATGAGCTCTAACATGGAAATTAAGCGTTTTCGGACACATGTCCACATAACATATTTTCTTTCTTCGTGTGTGAGGAATGTTTCATGAAAGTTTGGCCGTACCTTTTTGTAACACCCTGTATACAATGCCTTACTCTTTACAAAGAAGAACCTACGAGATGTGAAACGTAGAGAAAATGTACATTATTACAACACAAGAAGCATCAAACACATATACACGCCTTACCACAGATTATCAAAATCAATAAATAGCTATGAAGTCACAGGGCACAAACTATTTAATAAGCTGCCACATGCTATACGGGATCTTCCTGAACATACACTCAAAGAAAGACTGCATGAATGGTTTATTGCCCACCCGTTCTATGATGTCAATGAATTCTTCAACTGTAAAATGCAGTAATCCAACAGATGACCCACTGTACATTTATTGTAATATAAGCTAAAATGTTTCAGTAGACAATACCTTATCTCACTGTATTATAAATTAAAACTTCATTTGACGTTGTCAATTTATGTAATGGCCTACAGACAATAAAATCTTTATTATTATTATCATCAATTGTTTCCTGCCAGAGATATAAGATTTGAACCATTTTGCAGCATTTCCTGTTACACTATAATATTCTAATTTACTGAAAAGGATATTGTAATTTACACAGTCAAATGCCTGTGAGAGTTCACAAAATATACCAGTTGCCTGCAATTTTTTATCTAATGAATTAAGCACGTGTAGATAGCCTTCTCAATATCAGAACCATTTAGAAATCTGAACTGTGACTTTGACTTATTTGAGATAAGATGGTTATAAAGCCAATTGTACATTACTTTTTCTAAAATTTTTGAGAATGCTGGCAAAAGTGAAACTGGACGGAAATTTGTTGCTATTTGTTTATCTCCCTTCTTAAACAGTGGCTTAACTTCAGCATATCTTAACCACTCAGGAAATATTCCACAGATAAACGACTGGTTACACAGATAGCTTAATATGTTACTTAACTCAGAATCACATTCTTTAATTAGCTTTGTTGATATTTCATCATACCCACTAGATATTTTTGATTTTAAAGATTTTATGATGGACATTATTTCTGCTGGGGTAGTGAGGGTCAAATTCATATTATGGAAGTTACTTGAAATATCTGGTCTGAAGTATTCCATAGCAGCATCTACAAAACCTGACAACTCCATCTTTTCAGTAACAGTTATAAAATGTTTGTTAAAAAGTTCTGCAACACTATACACATCTGTCGCCAATGTATCATTTACTCTTAATGCTATTTGTCCCTCTTCATGTCTAGTTCTACCAGTCTCCTCCTTCACTATATCCCATATTGTCTTTATTTTGTTATCTGATATGACTATCTTTTCCTTGTAATATATTTGCTTTGATGTCCATATTACAGTCTTTAATATTTTGCAGTATTTCTTGTAATGTGCTATAGCATCAACATCGGAATTGTTTCGGATTGACAGATACAGTTTTCTTTTTGTTTTACAAGATACCCCTATTCCTTGAGTAAGCCATGGCTTCTTTGTAGACTTTTCTCTAACCTTGGTAGGTTTTTGGGGAAAACAGTATTTGAATAAGGTAAGCACTTTATTAGCAAAAGTGTTACATTTTCCATTCATGCCATGAGCACTGTAAACATCAGTCCAGTGAATGTCTCTGAGGAGTGTCCTAAAATAATCAATTTTTGGCTTATTGATTACCTTCTTGAGCTCAGATTTAATAGATTTTATATCCTGTTCAGTATTAACATTTAACAGAAGGAACTGCATGTCATGATCTGAGAGGCCATTGACTATTGGTTTTGTAATATAAATTTGTTCATTGGACTTTTCTGTAAAGATATTATCAATGGCTGTTTGTGAGCTATTGGCTACCCTAGTGGGGAACTTTACAGCAGGAATTAAGTTGAATGATAGTGTTACTAACTCAGAGAAGTTCTTATTGGGATAGTCTTTAAGGAAATCTTCATTGAAATCACCAGCAACCACTATTTCTTTGTTTTTGGTTGTTAAATGGGCCAGTACAGCTTCAAGGTGGTTTATGAACAGATTAAAGTTACCTGCAGGTACTCGATATACACTTAATATTATGAAGGATTTTTTGTGAAATTCTACTTCTGTTGCACATGCTTCCATATGCTGTTCTAGGCAAAATTTATGTATGTCTATGTTCTTAAATTTATGACAGTTCCTGATGAATGTGGCAACTCCTCCTTTCTCCATTTCTGATCTACAAAAGTGAGATGCTAACCTAAACCCTGTATACCAGTGGTCACATGATGTTCAGAGAGGCAGATTATGTCAGCTGGGTTTGAAGACTCTAATTCATTTATGCAGATAATTAATTCATTAATTTTATTTCTCAGTCCTCGAATATTTTGATGCAATAAAGATAACTGACATTTCACATTGACTGAGTTAAAATTGGGTAGAGTTAAAATATCTGCTGACAGTTGAAAATTCTTAACCAATGGCTGTTTATGCTGATGTAATAAGCTAGAATTATGTTTCTTGGTTTCTTTCTCAAACTGAAGGTTTGTCTCAGTCCCAACCTCTCTTAAAAATTTGGTTTCTTTCTCAAACTGAAGGTTTGTCTCAGTCCTAACCTCTCTTAAAAATTTGGTTTCTTTCTGTCCTCGCTACCCTAAAAAAGGGTCTTTTCTGAACCCTGTAACCACTGGTATTTTATCATTCATGACAGTGCCTCCCCCCCCCCCCCCCTCCCCAACATACCTGTTGTTTTCCCAGCCAGTTTACCCTTCCCCTTCCTGTTGAGGTGAAGGCCATGCCTAGTATAATCCCACCTATTGAGAGAATCAACCTGGCATAAGCAACCGTTCCAACTCCAAATCAACTCTCTTGACAGAAGAGTTCAAATGAGATTGGTCATGGTGCCCAAGAACAGATACAAACTAAACACTAGTATGCTTCGATGCTGATGCAACCTTTGCCAGGTCACACTCTATACTGTACCCAGGATCTCTGTCAATACTATTAGCTGCCCCACCCACTATAACCACGGTGTCTTTGCAAAGTGATCCTAAATCCTCAGTCACCTGCTCCAGACCAGCACTAGGTTAAAAAAAAATTGGTGACCTGGTATTCTGATCCTAGTTCATCCTGCAAAAGTTGGCCAACACCTCTGCCATGGGAACTACCTAACAACAACAACAACACTTTCTTTTTCTTTACTGGTTTCCCTACATTCTTACTTTTCAATTTACTGCTGAAAGTTTGTTGTGCCCTGTCTACACCTGCAACTGCTTGAGGCTCACCAGCTTCTAACTGAAGCAACAGGTACCAATTTTTTTTCCACATTCACCATGAAACTGTCAGACAAAGTTCTAGGCCTGTTCCTCCTGTTGCCTGTTGCCACTTCCCTCCTCTCTTTACCCTTCTCCTTCCTTAACCTGTCAAGATCTCCCCTGGCCTTGTCAAACTCGGCCTGATGGGAGGCAATTTTCCCCTCCTGTTCTAGTATCTTCCTATCTCTACTACAAATCCTACAAAACCACTGATGAGTCTCATTTACTTCCCCTACTTCCACACCACTACAGTCACCCACATGGAAAAAACTACAGCACCCATCACACCAAAGCCCCGACCTAACAGTTCTACAGCAAGTCGAGCACTTTTCACTCATGATAGACATAATAGTTTATTAAGAATAAGTCAGTTAAATTACCGATAAACACAAAAATATGGTTCCAAAAATTTGACCTATACACAGCTGTGTGTAAACAAAAACAACAGTGCAAAGTTTCTGAAACAACAACTTAAACTTTACACTACTTTTCGGAAATGCTAGTTAAATAATGAAGAGGTACGCTGCAGTTAAATTGCTGGAGAGAGCAAAGAACAGCTAAACAAAATTATATAGATTTGCTGCAGCAAAACGTAAACAGTAAATACGACTGTACGATCTTTTCCCGTTTTCTGCTATATTACGTAAAGAAAAATGAAATCTTTAACGGTACACTTAAAGGGCACACTAATACACCTATTTACCACGTAATCAGTAGTAAACTATATGTTTTATAATCTAAAATGACTTTTCTTTACTAGAACACCAAAACAGAGACATATATTTCGAGCTGGGCCATAAAGTATATAGTGGCAAGTCACCTTCATAACTGTGTGAATGTGTTTTCTTTGTGTCTCTTAAGAACTATCCCTTAAGTGAGTATTTCAGAATAGATATATATACGCTCCAGTATCCTCGCACCATCATTTCTTGTTATTAACTTTTTCTGACACACCTACTTGAACATGTAAGGAAATGATGATAAATTAACTTAGGAATGCATGAACTGTTAGCCTGTTGAACACAGGTGATTTTCAGCAACAGTTTTTCTTGTCATGAACCCTACAGATGTTAGTTTATGAAAAGTGGTAACATAGTAATTAGCCTCTTTTTCACCCAGTTTAGGCACTTCACTATAATCGAAAGAAAACCTGAGATATCAGATAAACACACAATGTCAATAAATGAACACATAACTAGTTTACAGTTTATTATCGGTACTTTAAAAATGGGTATTTCGAAATCACAGCTTAAAAAAAATGAACTGAACGTGGTGGTTGTAGTGCGACCATTAGGTAAAAATGGACAGATGTGACGTACAATAGGAGCAAGGAAAAAAGTGCTAAATTGAAAAAACCATGAAAGTATCATAAGCTTTGAACACGAAAACTTACTGCAAGTACTTTCTACTGACGATGTGGACGTGCAGGCCTATGTAGTACTCATGAATGAGGTGAAGAGGAAAATGACAGTGTGAATATAACAGGAGAAGAAAATTTATTGACGCTGACAAATAAAAAACCAAGCATAAAAGTGGCCAGTGCAAATCTGCCGACCCAAAATTGCAGTGAAACATTTAGTGAAATGACATAAAAGAATTTCCAGTCCGTAAAATCCAATAGCAAACTATTTGTGCTTTCAGACAGCCAGAGTGTAGAGTTGCAAATAAACTAAGTGAAGGTATATTCATGTGGTATAGTGAAACCAGAAGACCCACTTGGTGAAATTAAAAAGGTGATAGCATCTACAGGGGTAAAAAATCTACACAATAAATACTTTTTTGTCCTTTTGAAAAGTTTAATGATGTATACAAAAATGAAATGGCGAGTGCTATGTCTGAAAATCTCACACATACAAATGTCGTAATTTTGAATATTCTGCATCGCTACGATCTTATGAGGCAATCGTGTGTTAAAAAAGAAATACAGAGTGCCAATAATCAGTTTGCTAAAATCTGCAGGCATGTTAAAAATTTGAACTGTGTTGATGTGAGTATGTATATTCCACATACAACATGGACTACACCTGAACATGTTGGTTAAAGAATATCTGGTGAACCTGGTAACCAAGGAAATAAAAATCCACCAAAATAATTTCAAAACCGAACCCATAGTCACAGAGCTACCACCAGATCCAACAAGGACAAAAAAACACATAAAAAAATAGAGGTGATAAAACTATCAGCAATAAGAGCAAGCTATGCAAAAATCTGTGAGGAGTCAGCAGAAACAGTAGTGGGTAGTGAAATGAATGACTAGGAAACTGTAGCTCCTCTTCATGTTGGAAGACTAGAAAAATGAGAAGGCTCCAGGTAAGAAGTGCTAAGTGTTCCTCAGTTCTCCACCAAAATACCCAGTCTATAAGAAATAAAGTGCAACAGCTAGAAGTGAACTGCATGCTATTGATAACTCTCTTGTTTGCATAACAGAACACTGGTGTGGGGTCCTGAAATAATACATGTAACTCTAAACTCATATAATCTAGCATGCCATTATAGTAGCACCACTATGAGAGGAGATGGATCATGAATACATGTAAAGGAAGGGATTATGTATGAAGTTAGAAATGACATTATTTCATTAAATGAAGAAAAACATGTAGAAATATTAACCATCTACATCTATACTCCGCGAGCCACCTTACGGTGTGTGGCGGAGGGTACTTATTGTACTACTATCTGATCCCCCCTTCCCTGTTCCATTCACGAATTGTGCGTGGGAAGAACGACTGCTTGTAAGTCTCCGTATTTGCTCTAATTTCTCGGATCTTTTCGTTGTGATCATTACGCGAGATATATGTGGGCGGTAGTAATATGTTGCCCATCTCTTCCCGGAATGTGCTCTCTCGTAATTTCGATAATAAACCTCTCCGTATTGCGTAACGCCTTTCTTGAAGTGTCCGCCACTGGAGCTTGTTCAGCATCTCCGTAACGCTCTCGCGCTGACTAAATGTCCCCATGACGAATCGCGCTGCTTTTCGCTGGATCATGTCTATCTCTTCTATTAATCCAACCTGGTAAGGGTCCCATACTGATGAGCAATACTCAAGAATCGGACGAACAAGCGTTTTGTAAGCTACTTCTTTCGTCGATGAGTCACATTTTCTTAGAATTCTTCCTATGAATCTCAACCTGGCGCCTGCTTTTCCCACTATTTGTTTTATGTGATCATTCCACTTCAGATCGCTCCGGATAGTAACTCCTAAGTATTTTACGGTCGTTACCGCTTCCAATGATTTACCACCTATGGCATAATCGTACTGGAATGGATTTCTGCCCCTATGTATGCGCATTATATTACATTTATCTACGTTTAGGGAAAGTTGCCAGCTGTCGCACCATGCATTAATCCTCTGCAGGTCTTCCTGGAGTACGTACGAGTCTTCTGATGTTGCTACTTTCTTGTAGACAACCGTGTCATCTGCAAATAGCCTCACGGAGCTACCGATGTTGTCAACTAAGTCATTTATGTATATTGTAAACAATAAAGGTCCTATCACGCTTCCTTGCGGTACTCCCGAAATTACCTCTACATCTGCAGATTTTGAACCGTTAAGAATGACATGTTGTGTTCTTTCTTCTAGGAAATCCTGAATCCAATCACAAACCTGGTCCGATATTCCGTAAGCTCGTATTTTTTTCACTAAACGTAAGTGCGGAACCGTATCAAATGCCTTCCTGAAGTCCAGGAATACGGCATCAATCTGCTCGCCAGTGTCTACGGCACTGTGAATTTCTTGGGCAAATAGGGCGAGCTGAGTTTCACATGATCTCTGTTTGCGGAATCCATGTTGGTTATGATGAAGGAGATTTGTATTATCTAAGAACGTCATAATACGAGAACACAAAACATGTTCCATTATTCTACAACAGATTGACGTAAGCGAAATAGGCCTATAATTATTCGCATCTGATTTATGACCCTTCTTGAAAATGGGAACGACCTGCGCTTTCTTCCAGTCGCTAGGTACTTTACGTTCTTCCAGCGATCTACGATAAATTGCTGATAGAAAGGGGGCAAGTTCTTTAGCATAATCACTGTAGAATCTTAAGGGTATCTCGTCTGGTCCGGATGCTTTTCCGCTACTAAGTGATAGCAGTTGTTTTTCAATTCCGATATCGTTTATTTCAATATTTTCCATTTTGGCGTCCGTGCGACGGCTGAAGTCAGGGACCGTGTTACGAATTTCCGCAGTGAAACAGTTTCGGAACACTGAATTCAGTATTTCTGCCTTTCTTCGGTCGTCCTCTGTTTCGGTGCCATCGTGGTCAACGAGTGACTGAATAGGGGATTTAGATCCGCTTACCGATTTTACATATGACCAAAACTTTTTAGGGTTCTTGTTTAGATTGTTTGCCAATGTTTTACGTTCGAATTCGTTGAATGCTTCTCTCATTGCTCTCTTTACGCTCTTTTTCGCTTCGTTCAGCTTTTCCTTATCAGCTATGATTCGACTACTCTTAAACCTATGATGAAGCTTTCTTTGTTTCCGTAGTACCTTTCGTACATGATTGTTATACCACGGTGGATCTTTCCCCTCGCTTTGGACCTTAGTCGGTACGAACTTATCTAAGGCGTACTGGACGATGTTTCTGAATTTTTTCCATTTTTGTTCCACATCCTCTTCCTCAGAAATGAACGTTTGATGGTGGTCACTCAGATATTCTGCGATTTGTGCCCTATCACTCTTGTTAAGCAAATATATTTTCCTTCCTTTCTTGGCATTTCTTATTACACTTGTAGTCATTGATGCAACCACTGACTTATGATCACTGATACCCTCTTCTACATTCACGGAGTCGAAAAGTTCCGGTCTATTTGTTGCTATGAGGTCTAAAACGTTAGCTTCACGAGTTGGTTCTCTAACTATCTGCTCGAAGTAATTCTCGGACAAGGCAGTCAGGATAATGTCACAAGAGTCTCTGTCCCTGGCTCCAGTTCTGATTGTGTGACTATCCCATTCTATACCTGGTAGATTGAAGTTTCCCCCTATTACAATAGTATGATCACGAAACTTCTTCACGACGTTCTGCAGGTTCTCTCTGAGGCGCTCAACTACTACGGTTGCTGATGCAGGTGGTCTATAGAAGCATCCGACTATCATATCTGACCCACCTTTGATACTTAGCTTAACCCAGATTATTTCACATTCGCATTCGCTAATAACTTCACTGGATATTATTGAATTCTTTACTGCTATAAATACTCCTCCACCATTGGCGTTTATCCTATCCTTGCGGTATATATTCCATTCTGTGTCTAGGATTTCGTTACTGTTCACTTCCGGTTTTAACCAACTTTCCGTTCCTAATACTATATGCGCACTATTTCCTTCAATAAGAGATACTAATTCAGGAACCTTGCCCTGGATACTCCTGCAGTTTACCAATATTACGTTAACTTTTCCTGTTTTTGGTCTCTGAGGACGGACGTTCTTTATCAACGATGATAATGTCCTCTCTGGTAAGCCGTCAGGTATTTTATCGTTTCGCCCAGGGGGGGGTCCCTCTAACCTAAAAAACCCCCGTGTGCACGCCACACGTACTCTGCTACCCTAGTAGCTGCTTCCGGTGTGTAGTGCACGCCTGACCTGTCTAGGGGGGCCCTACAGTTCTCCACCCAATAACGGAGGTCGATGAATTTGCAACCATTATAGTCGCAGAGTCGTCTGAGCCTCTGGTTTAGACCCTCCACACGGCTCCAAACCAGAGGACCGTGATCGACTCTGGGCACTATGCTGCAGATATTAAGCTCAGCTTGCACTCCGCGTGTGATGCTGGTTGTCTTCACCAAATCAGCCAGCCGCCGGAAGGAACCAAGGATGGCCTCAGAACCCAAGCGGCAGGCGTCATTCGTTCCGACATGTGCTACTATCTGCAGCCGGTCACACCCAGTGCGTTCAATAGCTGCCGGAAGGGCCTCCTCCACATTACGGACGAGACCCCCCGGCAAGCACACCGAGTGCACACTGGCATTCTTCCCCGACCTACCCGCTATTTTCCTGAGGGGCTCCATAACCCGCCTAACGTTGGAGCTCCCTATAACTAATAGGCCCGCCCTCTGTGACTGTCGGGACCTTGCCGGAGAATCGGCCACTGGCCCAACAGGCGAGGCATCCTGTGGTGGCTCGGAAACGATGTCATCACCACTAGGAAGCACCCCGTACCTGTTGGAAAGGGGTAAGGCAGCTGCCACGCGGCCAGATCCCACCTTCGCCTTTCGGCCAGGCATGCGCGAGCCCACCACTGTCCGCCATTCACCCTGGAGTGATGGCTGCCGGTAAGATGCTCACTGCCGGAAGACGCAGCGACATCAGGGGTTCCATGTGATTCCAAGGCCACCGAAGTAGGCATAGGTCTCACCACAGTTGCCCCAACGCCACTACGAGCCGACGCCTGCGCCTCGAGCTCGATGAGCCTAACAGACAAAGCCTCCACCTGCCCCCGAAGAGTGGCCAATTCTCCTTGCGTCCGCTCACAACAACCACAGTCCCTACACATGACTATGTTTACCCTACCCTATACGGTGACAAATTCCCAAGATAATCTTCTGATGAGCTACTCTGATAATCAAGAAACACTCACTGAAATACGAGACGCGAAAACTATGCTAGGTTTTCCCAGAAAAACTATTTAAAAGCTAAGCGCAGCAAATAAGTACAAAAACGCTTTATACAAACAGTACTCGCTGCTGCTGGTGCTCTCGCTCTGGCTGTCACAAAAGCCATATATATTCCAAAGATCAACTGCACTGAGTATTTACCATTCTCCCAGTGGTGACATAGCTACATTCATCCAAGTATTGGACATGGTTACAAACCCTAAGGGCAAAATTCTCATTTGTGGAGATTTAAACATCAACTTATTGAATCCATATGGGTTCTGCAACACATTTTTGGGCGTTATGTACAGCTGTAAAATATTGCCATTGATTAACACAGCCACAAGGATAACTAAGCATTCAGCATCAGTTATTGACCACATACTAACTGGCTTGGAGAAAGAAAACTGTGACATTGTCGTAGGTAACCTGGGCCTTTCAGATCATCCCAGTCAGCTCTAAAATTAAACCAAACTAAAATCTTGCATAAAGAAGGGTCTTCTCTAAGAAAAAAGGGGCTGAATTTACCACTCAAATGAACAGTGAAACATTGGAAGAAATGTACATGAAGACCAGTACAGGTAGGAAGTTTTCAAAGTTTATATTTAAATTTAATTTCAGGTTCAAAAAAAGTGTTCCCAAAAGTACTATAAGTTATGAGTCACTAAAACACGAAACCTAGTGACCAAAGGGATAAGGAAATCCTCTGTAACACTCAAACACCACAACAGCATTAAAAACAGCCGAAATGACACTGTATTTCAAAAATACCACCTAACATACAAAAATATATATAGAAAAATTATAGCACCAAGCAAAAATAGCACCAAGCAAAAATGTCTCAAAATAATAATAATTATAGAAAAGGCAGAAAAAAATAAAAAGCAGTGTGGAATGTTACCATACAGGAGACAAATAGGAAAAAGACAAAACAAGTAAACACACAATTATAGCAAAATGGTACCATAATACGTGATCCAATAAAAATTGCAAACTTTGCAGCTCAATATTTCAGTAACATAGGTACCACGCTACAACACAAAGTCGACAAAATATAGCCTATACAAACACTGAACTGTGTTCCAAACACAATGCTGCTGCAACCCAACACTTCAGAAGAAATAAGTAATGTTATTCGGGAGGTGAAAAACAAAACTGCAGCAGGTATAGATGAAGTGCCTGCGTGCTTTCTGAAGGACTGTATGGACAGCATCAAAGACCCTTTAGCACGTGTCACAAACTAATCATTCACCACAGGTTGCTTCCCAGGGGCACTAAAGCATGCAGAGGTGCTGCCTCTACATAAGAAAGGGGACACAGAAAGTATAGAAAATTTTGGGCCCATCTCTTTACTGTCATCATTTTTAAAAGTAATGGAAACCATAATGAAAATTAGTCATGGGGTACTTAACAAAGTGCAATCTTCTGTGTGAAGAACATTTTGGGTTCAGGCCTGGTAAAGGCACACAATCAGCTGTTGCTCATTTTACAAACATTGTTCTGGAAGCACTAGATAAGGGAGATCATATGACAGGCATCTTCCATGACTTCAGCAAAACTTTCCATACAGTACACCACACAGTTCTATTACATAAACAGGAAGCTCTATGTACAGGAGGGGTAGCAAATAAGTGGTTTTGTGTACACCTAAAAAACGAGAGTGCAAAGGGTAGAGATCTCTCAAACTCCAATCAGCAATACCTTTCTGACCCAGAATACATTAATATTAGATCCCCCAAGGAAGCGTGTTTGGCCCAATACTCTTTTTGATATGTATCAATGATTTTTCTCAGAGTGTCAAATACGGTGAAACAATATTGTTTGCTGGTGACTCAGTAACATTTGAATCAGTGAAACATTACAAAGTTTACTAAAGAACAAAGCTGAAGAAACACTCGTGCATGTAGGCAGATGGGTAGACAACAACACATTAATTTTAAATGTAAAAAAACCAACAGTATTAGTTCCCACAAAAGCAGAAAACCCAAAAATATTCTTTAAAAGTGAAAGTTGAGCTCATAGATTGTATATCACAAACAAAATTTCTAGGTTTGCATATTAGTGCACAACTAAAATAGACTGAGCTTGTTACTGCCCTTGGGAAGAATATCTTCAGCATGCTTTGCACTGAGAATAATAAATTCAGTGTGTAGTAGCTCTTGCACCAGAACAACGTATTTTGCATATGTTGATTATGTGATGACTTTTGGGATAATGTTTGGGGGCAAATTAGCAGAACAGACAAACAATATTTAAGCTGCAAAAAGGTCTGTATGAATTATGACAAAAAGTAGCAAGAGAAGTCACTGCACTGAGTTATTTAAATCCATGGGAATTATGACTGTTCCACATGACTATATTTTGCAAATGGTAATCCAAATTAAAAACACATTGATCAGTATCCAACGAACAGGTCTCTAAATGTACATGGAATCAGATCGAGCCACTACTTAAGTCTAAGTAGAAAATTGAAACAAAAACCCAAAGTAGTGTGCTGTATAATAGAATTAAACTATACAACAAACTAACACGAGAGATCAGAGACAGAAGTGAAATACATGCCTTAGGAATACCCTTAAAAATTATTTGCTAGAAAAGTGTTTTTATACTGTAAAGGATTACCTAAAATGATGGGTACATTTTGTTTACAATTGTGCTAATTATTAATTACTGCAGTTAAGGGACATTCCACAATATATTCAATGGAACAGTGAAATACAGTGTCCAAAATATGTAACTCTGTAAGACAACAATAAGTGTGTTAACAGATGATTTAGTGTCAATCAATACAAAATATCAAGAACTTCTGAGGAAATATCAAGAGCTGGAAACGAAATATAAAGCAGTGGATCGGAATTATTGCCTAACACAAGACAACGCCGTTGTTAATGATCATTCCACGCAGAAAATGTGGCGTGTTAAAAAAAAAAAACCAAGCAAGAACGACATGTAAGTACAGCCCCAGTGATACCATTATCAAACAAATTCTCAGCACTAGTAGCGGATTGTGGTAATACAACTGACATAAACGAACCAGAAAGTAGTCACAAAACTCCCGCTAAAGAACAAAAAAAGAACTTGCCAACCTTAAGAAGCACCAAAGGGCTCCTTCTGTATGCCGACAGTCATGGAAATGATCTATCCAAACGTTTTCGCGAAAGTATGCATTCAAAACATTCAGTTTTCATGAAAATCAAGCCTGGTGCAATGTTAAATGCAGTGGTGGAGAATATTACAGCAGAAACAAGTCAACTGAACAAAGACACTCACGTTGTGATTATTGGCGGCAGCAACGACGTATACAAAAACGAAAGCAAGACAGCCCTGTGATGTTTCCATAACATATTACCAAAACTATTTCAAATGAACATTGTCATCAAAAACGTGCCAGTGCAATGTGATTTACCACTGTGGTTGTGTGTAAACAAAGAGATTCGACACTACAATTCTGAGCTAAAGAAACTGTGTGATAAATTTAGCCATGTACATTTGATAGACTTAAGTAAGATGAGTCGTGATGAACACACAAAACACAGATTCCACTTAAACAGGAAAGGGAAAGCCACGCTAGTTTCCCACATAAGCAAACTGTCTGAGAAAGACAGTGTAGAGAAAGCTGCAGTTGCTCTAGGCTACAACCACGAGACTATTTTAGAATAAAGGACCATAATAATAGTTTTCATGGATGTATTTCGGATATGACTGAGTCCCGTTCAAGCAAAGAAAAGCAAGGCTGTGAAATAAGTGATCAGTCATTGCAGGACAGTTCTATAAAACCAGTGTATGCAAAATGTTGTATGAAGTGTAACTAAAACAATTTAGATTCATGCAAGATGGTAAATAAACAAGAAGGGATAACACCCTTAAAGTTAATGCACTTAAATGTGCAATATCTCAAAAACAAACTAAACATACTACAAATATTCATAGAAGAACACTTGCCACATGTACTAGTAATAACAGAACATGGGCTAAAACATAGTGAAATAGCCAAGCAAACTTTCAAAACTGAAATTGTTAATCTAAGAAGCAGATTAACAGCAAAACAATAGAACAGTCTGACAACATAAGCGAAGCATCTTGGAAGCTGATTGACAAATACCGAAAAGGTCCCAACAAGATGAACATGGAACCACTCAGCATAAGACATGATGGTAACACTATAAAAAAACCCAGATACTGTATGTAATATTTTTAATAACTACTACATTTCTGGCAAACAGTCAACCCATATTAGAGTTTCACAGGTAGAGACCCGATGCCATTTCGCCCAGTGTACCGAATTTGAATTTGTGGAAGTGAATGAGCAGGAGGTTCGCAGGGCAATATACATGCTAAAGAAAAAAAATTTTCATCTGGATGGGATGGCGTATCCAGTGCTAATACTAAAGTGTGCACAAAAGAAATCTCTAAACCTCTTAATCACCTGATTAATTGCAGCATTAGAGAAAACATGTATCCAAGGTTCTAAAAATGAGTGTAGTGAAACCAGCATATAAAAAGGGAAGTAAGAAAGATGTCTCCAACTATAGACCAATATCATCAATTCCCACTTTTATTAAGATATTCGAAAGCATTATCCTTTCTCAGCTAAGTGCCTTTTTCACAAAACATAAACTGCTTGTAGATTCCCAGCATGGTGTCAGAAAAGAGCTAAGTACAACCGCAGCAGTTACACAGTTCATCCATGAAGTTTACTGTCTGTTGGACCAGAAGATGCAGACTGCAGGTATATTTTTGGACCTGACAAGAGCATTTGATACAGTAAACCATAGGGTACTTCTTAAAAAGCTAAAATCTTATAGTATTGGGGATCAAGTCGTGAATCTTCTAACCACATACCTGCTGAATCATATGCAAAGCACTAGTGTCATACAAACGAGATAATAGTCATGAACTCCCTGTCCACCAGTGAACCTGTATTACAAGGTGTACCACAAGGCTCAATCCTTGTACCCTTTCTCTTCCTTATATATATATTAACAACATTGCACAACCCATTAACTCCCATATTGTAAGCTATGCAGATAACATGCGATCTTATTCTATGGAAGTGAATCTGATGAGCTAGAATCTCTTGCTACTGGTGGTGTAACAGAAGTAACAAAATACTTCAGTGATCAGGGACTCAAGGTGAACATCACCAAATCTCAACTACTGACATTTGAAACAGGCAGTTCTCACCACAACAATATGAATAGTGTGTAATATCTCTGCAACAGAAAATGGTAACTGTAAATTCCTGGGTGTGTATGTTGATGAAAATTTGTGGTGGACATACCACATTAATTTTGTATGCGAAAAAGTCAGTTGTGTCATATATCTCCTCAGCCAGCTCGCAGAGATAGTTCCTAGCCAAGCACTGAAATTAGTATATTATGGAACACTTTACCCCTTTCTCAATTATGGAATTGAACTATGGGGCTGTGCAGCTGATGTACATTTAAAAAGACGACGACTACTACTACTACTGCTACTACTACCACCACCACCACCACCACCACCACCACCACCACAGAAAAGAGCAATAAGACACATACATGGAATGGGACATAGAGATTCATGTTGTGAAGTGGTTGTGCAGCACAAATATCTGACAGTATATTCTCTTTACATCTTCAAAATAGTTGTATTTTTTATAAGTCAACCAACAGAAGCTATCAAGGGCAGTGATGTACATGATCACGACACTAGAACAAAGTGTAACTATTTCTGTAACAGAACAGTGTTAAAAGTGACTGATAGAAGTCCATATATCAGTGGTTTGAATTGGTATAACAAGCTACCAAACGCTCTAAGAACGTACACGAGAAATGTTTTTAAAACAAAATTAAAATCTTTTCTAATAGAAAAATGTTTACATTCTTCCAATGAATTTAAAGATAGTGACTGTAACATGAAACATTAGCATATCAGTTGTAATGTGATAAATGTAAAAAATTGACATAAGAAGCAACAGCTACAGAATATAGTGTAAATATAACCATAGTATTAAGTCTGATGTTTTCAAAAGCCATCGTTACGATGGCTCCACGTAAAGAAAATGTAAATAAATAAAAAATAAATAATTAAATGTATTTATGTGTGAAATTGAGTGTGTTTATGTATCTCTGTGTCTGTAGTTTGTGTTTATGTAGTTTGTGTTGACAACATACATACAATTTACATTGCCTATGGATGTATAAATAAATAAGTACATAAAATAAACAAACAAACAAATAAAAACCATTTTGAGGTTTATCTCAGATTGCAAAAACTAAATGTAAAGTTAGTGGGAACCTACTTAAACCCCTGGCATGAGGAACTTTTTTGTGTTTGTATCCAAGAGATCCATATATAACCATTAGGTATGCTTGTGACATTGAACAAAAACTACTTCAAAAAACTTAGTGGTGTAAGTTGGAAGATGGCATAAATCCTTCTATTGCTAGTGTGTGTCATATCTCACAGAGCACCCTTGGTGTAAAAGCACCGCTGCGTTTATGTGTATACTTGGAGATGAACAGACAGTCCATTCATTCCAGCTACCATCTTGTGATGCAGCACATGTAGCTGGAGTTGTGCTAATGTTATCAGCTGTATGCTCTTGAATAAAGTAAATTTACAACTTGTGTTATAAAATTTAACTGCAATTACATTACATGAATTATGTGGAGTTATAAGCTGTGATGGTATTGAAAAGGATTAAATCATAAAGCATTAGGAATGCCTCAAAGCACTTGATGTTTTTGATTAGGTACTGTGCGAACTGCATTAAATCGACTGTTGTCTTTAATGTACTGTCGAGTAATTCCCAGGTACTACAGGAACTGTCACCACAGTCATACTGGAGGTGGTATACCCCTACCTTCCTCCAGCTTTTGATTGACCTTAGTCAATTATAAGGGCTTCTGCAGTTTACACTGAATTCTGAACAATTATACAGTTTGATATCTTTCACATTTAGAAAACATTGCCAGAGGTGAAACAAAAAAAAAAAAATGAGAAATGCCAGGAACAGTTGTGGCTAGAACCCCTGACAAATGTGTTTCTAACATGGCACTTACCAATGAGCCTTAGTACTTCTTTCACCTGTGGCAATGATTTGTTAATTAAAAAGATGCCAGGCTACAGTATGGTTTGGAGTTCACGTTAAATTGTGTGTCCCCCTGTAACTACCTGGGTAAGTCGGCTCAAAATTCAGGGAAAGGCAAAAGCATACCTTTCTCAAAAGAACCATGTCATGTAAAGGACTGCAGTTTTTAAACCAACCATTGGGTTATGGACAACGTTGCTTTTTACTACAGGAGGGCACAAGTTGACACCATTTCAATTGTGGGCACCCAGTTTCATCTGTTGCTAAAATCTAAAGTAAATTTAGATTTTAACGTAATGTTTTGGCTTGACCAAAAACATTTTTATTGGTAAAAAAAGACCATTCATAAACCACTGATGCCATGAATTTCAGTTTACACTATTCTCAAATTTTCTGAAAACTGGATCAAAGTAACAAGGCAGATATATATCTGTTAGTTCTATAAAAACAGCCTTACTGTGACAGCATTATTCGAGATGTAGATTGCAGTAGATCGTTGTGGATGGAGAGTGAACAACAGATTTCAATGTTCTTCAAGGAAGTAAAGTACAAGGACCACACTGAAACTTCTGAGAATGACAAGGATTTAGCACTCTTACACTAAGTAAGATAGTTGGTTAAAGCATCCAATTTTTATAATTTCGTTGATGCCTTTAGCTGCCATTCTGTTTATTTCATGTATGATTGTAAAATTTTGGCCTTAGGCCATTTTCAAGTATCTAAAACTTGAAAATGGCCCAAGGCCAAAATTGTACAATCGTACATGAAATAAAGAGCACAGCATCACAAAATCATTCAAAAAAATTCATCGCAGTTGCAGACTCTTATCACACTGAAAATTATAGCACCCAGTTTTGTTTGTTGATGAAAATTTCAGCAGCTATTTGAATTTTGTATCTACATATATATTCATACATTGCAAATTGCTGTGAAATATGTAGTGTGTGAAGAATGATTGCTTAGATATCTGTGCAAGCTGTTATTAATGTAATCTTGTATTTGCCATCCCTGTTGGAGCAATATATAGGGGCTCTAGTCTTTCCTGAAACTTGCCGCTTAATACTGATTTTTTAAACTTCGTAAGTAGACTTTTGTTTGCTGGTTCACATTTTTCAGTATTTCCATGGCACCCTCCCATAGGTGAAACAAACCTCTGATCATATGTACTGCCCTCTTTTGTATAATTGTGGTATCCTGATCAGTATTTTAAGGTGGGTCGTAAAAGTGTTTTGTAAGGAATCTCTGTTGTAAGCTGATTGCATTTTCTCCTATCATACCAATGAATTGAAGTCTGCCACCTACTTTTCCTGTGACTGACTCTAAGCTTAGGTGCCCCCCCCCCCCCCCCCCCCCCTCCAACCCCTGGAATATGGAGTACAGGTTTTTTATTCATTACAGAATTCTCATAAACATCTAGGAGTGATTTCTCAAAAAATCTCTCTTATAGCCAATAGTAACATTATATGCCTGACTGAAGTGAGAAAATACTATAGCAGTTACCATCTTCTCTTTAGAAAGTGTAACACCAGCCATAGAGTCAGCCATTCCTTATTTTGTGATTCGTTTTCCCTTCCATACTAATGAGCACGCTGCATTACAGTGGGTCAAACGAAGGCTCTTGTGTGCTGTGGCAGCCTTCCTTTATTGCCTTCTTCGAAATATTGTTGTAAAATTGGTTATGAGGCATATTGCAACTGCGTTGGAGCAAATTCCCCATCACAGCCTTCTTAAAGTAATCAACAATAGCTAAGTGCAGTGCTACCTGATGCGTTGTTTGGTTTCACAGAATGCCACGTGCTTTACTGTGTGCACTGCTATTTGCTTTAACGATCTCTTTCACAACAATTTTGCTGTCTTCATCATGAGAAATTATCAGAAAGTATGTTACACCATTTGATAGTGCTGGGAGGAGCTGTAAACCTGCCTGGGGAAGCTTGGTGTGTTAACTTAGTGTACTATGTTTATGTAACAATGAGGAAGCTCTTCTGCCATGGCCACACATTCAGACTTAAAATGAGGCTAATCCCGTAGCCTTTAGTAGACAAAAGCCTGAAACTGTGATCATTCATATCTTTTGGGGCTGGCATGGCCCAGCAGGAGTCAGTTACTGACTGATATGTTAAATTGCAAACAATTTGCCAAGATTTATTTGCTGACTCCATTTCTATGTAATTCTGACCATAGTGGAGAAGGACAAGCGGCAAAGCAGTCAGCTTTATACTCTGTGAGGAGTTCTTCAGAGATTTACTGTGGAATAGATTTGTGCCTGATATCTGAAAACTTCTATTAATTCTCAAAAGGTCACCTTCTGTCATGCAAATATACACTGAAGTTAGGAGGAGTGACTGGATGAGGATACTACTGCAATACTTGTAGAAAGCACAAATGTAGTTCACACAT